>NC_134584.1:56283415-56408031 GCF_037038515.1 Microtus pennsylvanicus
GGGTGTTGGGTCCCCTCGAGCTGGAGTTGCAGACAGTTGTAAGCCATAAAGGCATATTTTTAAAGTCTTCTCTATTAGATGGAAAAGCAGGTGCTTTATTTGGCTGGTACAGATGAAGCCCAGGGTTCTGAATCCACGCTGCTCATACTTTCACTGCATATGGCCCTCAACTTCCTAGCTCTGAAATGAAATGAATTCTGGCATGTCTTAAATTTAGTAACAGGATGGCAGGTGAAAGAAAGGAAAAGATAAGGGGCATCTACATGTAATCTATAGCATGAATAATACAGTTTGATAAATTACAAGGCCCACCACTATCACTGCTGCTGTCAGAGGACTCCTCTTCCTCTTCCTCCTCCTCGTCCTCCTCCTCAGATTCAGAGTAAAATTTCTTAGCAGGGATTTCTTTCTTTGTTTTTCCAACTGGGGTCCATTCTTTTGCCTGTTTACATAAACAAAATAAACATTAATGAATTCTTACTAAGTGATTCAGATCCTGACAAATATAATTGTTTAAGTTCACTATGAACTCAGAAGAAAGTTTGAGACTTCAACAGAGAAAACAACTGTTACAAGTCTCAACAGCAAGTCATCCACTTTTAAAGACAAAGCATACACTCCCCTCAGAGTCCACTGTTAAGTCACTCATGTTATGTTTCCAGATCATTTGACAAAAGTTTGTGTTTGTAGGTCCACAGAAAAAACTTAACCTACAGTACCAATAATCTATGTTGATAGCTTGGCACTTAGACAAAAGCTAGCAAACCGTAGTGAATGTAGGCAGAAGTGAACATCTTCCTGTGCTAAACCTTCTCTCTCCCATAGCCTCAGCGCCTAAGCCACGAAGAAATGCTCTTCCGCCCTGGTTCGGGCACCCGTCTCTCCTGGATTACTGCAGCACGTTCCTAACTGCTTACCTTGCTTCTCCTTTCCACTAACCCCAACCAAAGCTTGTTGAATACAGCAGAAGAGTCGGGTCCAGCTACTCTCTGGTTTCAAACCTTGGTGATTCTTGATTTCACCCAGATAAATAGGTGACAACAGTCTGCTTGACCAAACTCAACAAGCTGTTCCCACTCACTTCCTCTTCCTTTCACATACTCAGCTCCAGCCAATTCTTACTGTTCCTCCAAAGACTCCTAGACTTGCTCTGTCTGAGGGTCTTGCCCTCAGCTATTCTACCTCAGCACAACTCCAACTCCTTATATAAAAAAATAGTGCTAGCTGCCTTATAATATGCTATGTGATCTACCTGTCTTTTTCTTCCCTAAGGTGGGAATTTCTAACCCTCTACACTGAAGCATCGTAAGTGTGCCTGTAATAAGTATTACTTATACCTATTACACCCTTGAAGCTTTCAATTTTATACTCAGAAAATATTTGCTTGCATTTAAGTAAGTGATGCTCTTTGGTGTTCACTAAATATGGCATTAGGAGAAGTCTTTACTATAAACCTGTCATAACAGTGACCCTGATTATCTTGGAAAAATTATGTTTCATTATTTTCTCTTCTACAAAGCAGGAAAATGTAGATTTCATAAAAGGTCAAAATGGTTAAGACTCATTTATATTACACTTTTAATTGAGTTTCCAGTGCGTGCCAGCCTGATGAGAGAGAGAGAGAGAGAGACAGAGAGACAGAGAGACAGAGAGAGTGTGTGTGTTGTGAAGGAATGTACAGCATGGCACAGATTCTAATCTAAGGACTGTCCTCAACACTGACGGCACATTACAATTTTCTGAGAATATGTTTTAAAATACTAACACAAACGACAAAAATATTAATGCTCACAACCCCAACTGCCCAAGAGAAGCTTCAGTAGCCTGAAAAAAAAAATACTTGGAAAATGAGAAGAAAACTAACAAAAATTATTTGAATATATGAGTTTCTGTATTCACATAGCTTCCAGACATTTAAGGGACAAAGCCTACACCATTTAATCCACTGTGGTGTGACAGCCATGACAGAGTGAGCGAGAACAGAAGAGATGGAGAGGCATGAAAGCTAAGGTCCTCTACACAGCAAGTTGTCTATGTGTTTACAAAGCAAAATGCCTTTGATATGCAAAAGAGTCTTTGTGTAACTGGAAAAAAAGGATTTTCTGTAACTAACCAAAAAAACTCTAAAGGAGCTACAAAAGTTACTGATACCTTAATATACATTATATCTGATATCGTAGAAATGGTGGTGTGTAATTCAAAGTGACTTCTAGTGTCAACCTGACTAGGCTCCCTGTTGTTTTGATTAAAATGTCAGATTATCTAAGCCTCAGCCATTTTTTTTCCTAAGTTATATTTCATAATAATGAGATTTGACCTTAGAGGATTACTAGATAGTAAACCCAGAATAATACAGTGTATCATGTGCACAAATGCATTCTATGACTTCAGGAGGGAGGAGAGGCACTGAGCACAACAAAAAGGATAATCTGAACACCACTCTCTGCAGGTATGAATGCATTTCAAAATAGAACTAGTTACATTCGGTTTATATTTCATTGTATCCCTCGTAGAACATTTTAAGCCCCTATCTCAGAGACAAGTAGAATGAATCTGTTTGTTATATGGCTTAAATGGATACCTTAATCTGGTTCCATCAGCTATAATTATTCTTCATAAGTTATTAATTATTAATTTCAGGAATCTCTCTTGAACTACACAATAAAATGAAGGTAAGAAAACAGGTTACTTAGGCACCATCTTTATAAGAGAGTTAGTGCTTGGAACATATGAAAATGGAAGAAGCCAGTCAATCCATATAAAAACACTACAGAAACAAAATTAAATTGCACAGCACCGCTATCAATTTCTGAGAAGTAAAACCCTTTCCAGAGGGGAGAGAGAGGAGATGTGGTGGGAGGATAAAAGGACTGCTCTAGGCGAGCCAAACACTATGTACCCCATCAAGAAAAAGAAAAAAACAGCACCAGAACAGCAAGCAAGCATGATTATCAGGAAAGAGAATGTCTGCAGAAGAATCATAGCAAAGACCACTGTCTCCATATCCTAGTATCTGACAGAACTTGTACAATAGGCACCTGTGTTGAACAGTGCTGAGACTAGGGAGAAACCCAAGCAGACGTAGCTGCAGGGAGGAACACACAAAAATGAGTTTTCTTAACTTTCACTCATCATATTGCTTTATTTTTAACATGTGTGTTTTATGTGTTCATGTTGAGTATGGAGGCCAGAGTCAATGCTAAATATTTTCATGAATAGCATAGGGTCTCTCTCTGGGCCTGGAACTAGGTGACATAGCCAGATAGGCGGGCCATGAATGCCAAGGGCCTCATGTGTCTCCACCTCATCAGTGCTGGGCTCATAGATGCTCATAGATGGGCACCACCACAGTGGAGTTTTTCTTCTTCTTCTTCTTCTTCTTCTTCTTCTTCTTCTTCTTCTTCTTCTTCTTCTTCTTCTTCTTCTTCTTCTTCTTCTTCTTCTTCTTCTTTTTTTTTTTGGATTTTTCGAGACAGGGTTTCTCCGTAGCTTTTTGGTTCCTGTCCTGGAACTAGCTCTTGTAGACCAGGCTGGCCTCGAACTCACAGAGATCCGCCTGCCTCTGCCTCCCGAGTGCTGGGATTAAAGGCGTGCGCCACCACCGCCCGGCTCACAGTGGGGTTTTTATGTGGGTGCTGGGGACCAAACACAGGTTCTCATGCTTGCGTGACAAGCACTTTGCCAACTATGCCACCTCCCAAGCCCCAGTTGTTTTGTTTTATTTTTATAACTTTTAGATTATTTTCTTGGCTAGCGTTAGACACAGATAGTTTGTTAAAATGTGAAAATGATGGCAGCAAGCACAGAGAATGACACAGATCTGCAAACATGCTCAGGCGTTCTTGTCTCCATCACAGGAAAGTATGCAGAGAGCACAGCAGACAGTGGACACGGAGCACAGATCTGTTCTGCAGGAACTATGGGGACCTGCATTTACTTAGGCTCTCCAAAGCTTGGTTTCCTCACCTATGAAATGGAAATACTGAGCTGGGCCTGATGGCACGTACGATTTAATCCTAACACTTGGGAGGCAGAGGCAGGCAGATCTCTGCTTGAGGCCAGCCTGGTCTACACAATGAGTTCCAGGACAGTCAGTGCTACACAAAGAAACTCTGTCTCAGGAGGAAAAAAGAATATTGTTATGAGTCTTAAGCAAGATGATGTTTGTTAAACATCTACCATCATGGCTCTAAATTGAGATATTTATTAATCATCTGCTGCCAGATATGTTCAAAGCCAGTATAAGATTCATATTCAAAAGGAAGCCATTTCTCAGGGCAATCATATGCTCATTAAAGGGACGGTGTTTAGAGTAAATGATTCTTTCCTTTGCATGTGGAAGGGGAGTAATGAGGCTAAGGAACTTTCCAATAGGAGTTAATGGTAAAGAATTCTGATTATATAAATTCTAGTTCACTGTGCCTTTATATCAAAAAACATCCATAATGTAACTCTCAACAGCTCCATTTAAATTAATCCTACCTCAAAAGGCAACAGAAATATTCCACACAATTTCTAAGTACAAGCAAAATATCCCTTTATCACATTTATTTATAAAACAATAAACAGGCAATATTCTATTTAAACCTAGTAGCTAGTACCTTTAAAAAAAGATTCAGAAAAAGTATTATGGCAATTTCAAAAACAAATGCGAAAACAGTGTATTACTCATTTTTTAAGTGTGCCCTCATCAAGGCCATCTTTGGTACACAATGCTCCCTACCTATTTTTAAGTGTCACTTAAAACCGGGCTCAACAAAAAACCCAGTACATTTTGTACAGGTTTTTCTTTTCTGGAAAAGAACAGCAAAAATTATTTATAAAAACATTGACAGGAAGCTTATGAATCTCTAACAAAGTAGAAAACGCTCAATCCATTGAAACTAAATACCTTAGAAATTGAATCTACACAGCTACAAATGCAATCGCACAAATGCGGTTGGCGCTGATGCAGAGAATTCAATTCTCTATTTCCTTGAAGCAAAGAACAGTCTGCGTACAAGGCACGGAAAACCACAATATTTAGTTCCTATAAGGCAAGGTATATCTAACACATAGCATTCAGAATCACTAGAACAGCATTCTGTTTTTGGCCCAAAGGCTTTTATATAAAAAGGTAGTTATCTCAGACGCTCTCATTGCTAGAACAAAATTAATCTCAGAAAGGTCAACTTACTGACTCTATTACTTCTACATTGCGAACCGATGGGTCAGGCGCCACCTCTGGCCAATTAGATAATTCCAGGTACCCAGATGCTTTAATGTTGAGAGTATGAGATAAGGTGCCAAGCTGGAAATGATCCCTATCTATTAAAAATGGAGGAAAATAGAAAATAAACAATATGAGCTGAATATAACAGATAACAATCATAATCGAACTCAAGGCAATTGGCGTATTACCACAAATGTCAAAGAATAAATATAAACCAGGAAGCTCTTCATAGGTCAGAAAACTGATTTCAGACCATAGATTACAATAATCTCCCCCATAATGGTCAATAAAAAAGCTAATCAGTCAGTGTGTTTAGAGGTGTTGCTCTGAAATGTAGCTTCTCTAAAAATTACTTTACTGTGAATATTAGGAATGACAGCGCAGTTAAACAATCCATATACATGCCTTGGCACAAACACATCCAGAATTTCAATAGTTTTTCTACCAAACTGAATTGCCTTTACTGCTTTACAACAATTAAATAAGAAACAACGTGGAAACCAGCCTACATAACCACGTGATTCGAACTACAGTAGCGACTTAAGTGATAAGATATTTAATTAGTCCCTTTTTAAAAAGCTGGGGGAAAGAACACAAGTTTCTTCCATGAAAACTGAACTTAAATTTAAAAAAAATATTTATATGAAATAATTTATCCTAGAGATGCTGATGTTAGTGTACACAGATATTTAATTAGTAACTTACTATTAAGGTGACTTTCACCCTCTGAAAATGAAAGCATTTAAAGCAGAAATAAAGCCTGTGTCTTACAAGAACAAAACAGCTATTTTATCTACTGTTCAGCTAATCTGCCTAACGAGAATAAAAACCAGAGGACCTCAAAGTATTTAGGCAAACAAGGTCTACAGAAATACAGAGTTTAACAAACGTAAGAATAAAGTTTGAACAGGTGAGTCAGTGTGTGCATACTGTTCTCATAGACTGACATGGAAGTCGTCTATTTTTCTAGGAGATACATTTGAAGCACATCACACGGACACAATTGTAGACACCGTGTTTTACAGTTGTGTAGTCTGATATACCTTTAAAGGGAGACTCGAGCAGTGGTGCAGGCTTCTGGGCTAGGAAGATTTTTTTGGCATATTTACTTAAAGCTCCACTCTTCTCATTCGGAACAATAAGCTGCCTAATAAATCTTGTGCGGTCTCTGATGTCGTAGTTTTGATCATACTTGCCGAGATTTAATATGTACTGGGTAAGCAATTTTGTCTGTTCGAAAAAAACAGAACAAGTTGAAAATACGGTTATTTATGATTATTGATAACTCTGGATAAACATATTTAAAGACGTAATAAAAACGAATGGTTATGTCAAACAAATGTCGCTCCACGGGGAATATGCATCTCTAACATGGCAAATGGGATTCTGAAGCCAACGCACATGTCCTCTTCCGTGCTGGGGAGGTGAATGCTGAGCACCAAGAAGCAGCCATGTGCTAGATTATTAAACTGCTGAAGTGGAAAGAAAGGCATCATTAAAAAAATAATCATATATGGCAAACCCGCTGAAGAGTCTACGTGAGAATAATGAATGTGGAAATACAACTAAAAACATGGCACTCAAAACTTAATCGGAAAAATATGCAGGACATCAAAACATCAGAGAGTATTAGGGGCTGGCAAACGGCTTCTCCTGAGGTGTGCTTTATGAAGAGATACTGTCCCTGGCATAAGCAGTGTCTGCACTCTGACTGCACTCAGTTACTTTACCTTGAATTATGACCCATTAAAGCAGACACATGAATCACTGAACTGGATTACTGCAAATTATTTGCAGTGCATTTAGCTGTTACTTTTTCATAAAAGCAAGCTGCTGATGCCCTCTAAAAACCAGGATAAAAGAGTTCTTCCATTTTTCCGCCATGCTGCTTATAGCCTCTAGTAATATTGGTCATTTATTTATTTACGTAAGCTTTTACACCATAATCAGGCTTGCTAAGTCAACTTCTGAATGCACTACATTAACATATATTGAGATGATTTTAATAATAATCAAACAAAAATTGGAATGTAACAAAATAGGTTTGTATGTTAAACTACAGTGTTTTTAAATGCAAAAGCAATTTTAATTTAGAAGGCTACATGTGTACAATTGTAAATATAAGCTAAATAGGATTTACAAAATAAAAAATAACAAAAGCATAGTAAATCATTTACATTAGAACATTTTGCACACACTAGAAATAGAATAGACTCAATCACAACAGGGAGATGCAAAGACAATGCTAGAACAATACGTCAGAGATCAGCGACGGGGGTGGTGCACCCCTTAAAATAATATCCAGCTGGGATGATTGACGGGGAGAGGAAGCAGGCTTCTTTTGGAAGCAAGGTATTTAAAAGCGATGGCATAGGTCTGCTAAGGAGGAATTATAAAACGCTTGTAGATCTCTCCTTATTCTAGTTACCACAAACTGCTGCCTGCTTTGCTTCATCTGTAAGTAAAAACTGAGACCTGTTTAAAGAACAGCAACTAGCCAATACCTGGCATAGGAGAAATGCAACATGGGCTTAGATAGGGTGTGGCACCCTGAACTGTAACTACCTGGACAGGAGAGCTGGGACTCACGGAACCATTCCTGTCCTCAAATCAGAGCGAAAATTCATACCTAGTTAATGCTAAAGTCCTTCTCAGCACTGAGACTGAGAATCTGTAACTGAACAACAAACAACAAAGAAAAAAGTCTACTAATGCAGCTTTTTAAAATGGCAGCCATACATTCTGCTTATAAATTCCTTAATCCTCAAACTAAGTTTTATAAAATTAAACCTTTAAAATATATTGACAGAGACACTATTTACATTGAAAATTAAAAATATGTATTTATGACTTATAAAACAGTTCTATTAAAATGTATTTTCAAAATAAAAACTTTCATAACATAAAAGGCATATCTATATGCAATGATTCATCACACACTATAGTAATCAATTTTTTTACTATTTGTCTTCAGTAGTAATGCATCGGCATTTCTCTGAAGAATGTATTTTTGAAAGTGTTTAAGTCTTGTATTTTTCAAAATTTAAATTTATCATTAGAAATTATGAAACTGCTAGTATTCTCAATGTATTCTCTATATATCATAATATCTGTATATAAATACAGATTGTATGAATGTATGTGTTTGTATATGTGTGCATACATATGTGCATGTGTGCATGTGTTGGCCTGAGATCAGCTTGGGTGTTTTCTTCTATTGCATTCCACTTTATGTTTTGAGACAGGGTCTCTCACTGAACCCAGGGGCCATGGATTGCATCAACTGATTGGTCAAGGTGCATCAGGGATCTAGTTCCTGCCCTCCTGCCAACACTGGGGTTACAGATGTGTGGGCCACTACACTTAGCTCGCATATCACTGAACAGCAGCATGGCAGAAATGAAGGTTCAAAGCAGAGTTGAATAAATCTGCTTGTGTGTTATTGTAACATAACTATTAAGTACATCACCTCATTAAAAATTAAAACTGGGGACACATCTTAACTGGATGGGACATTGAGATAATCATCATAAATTAGATTTTTCCAGGGCAACTTTTAGAAAGGGAACATTTCAATAAATGACAAGGGCATTTTAACATCACAAAGGGTCCAGTTCAAAACACTAAATAACACTGTTACATAAAAAATTATATAAAACAAGAAAATGAGATAAAATACACTTTAACAGATATAGTCAATATGCTCTGGTCTAATTTATTAAATTTTGGTTTTAGATTAATTTTTCTGCTTAGATTTAAGAAACTGTTACTGCTACCAACTAAAGGCTAAGCTATCCAAATACTATTTACATGCTCCTCATACTGACTGGCATACAGGAAAAAGGAATCTGAGGGTAAGTATTACAAAAAATAAGGAACTTACTATTTAGAGTATCTAAGAGATGAGCACCATATCCTTACTGGAATATTCTAACAAGTGATAAAATGGCAAATCTTTACTCAAACAACTGAGTTCTTCTACTACAACTACACATTAATGACAAAGATACGCCCCGAGAAATGTGTCATCAGGCAGCTCAATGGCTGTGGGGCCCTTACACTCACACAGACACAGCTTCTGAATCACCAAGTGTCAGTGGAACCACCGCAGTACACATGGTCTGTTAATGTCCAAAATGGCATTGTACGATGTACGAATGTGGTGTAACAGTCGGCACACAATAATAAAGGTCATTTAAAATCATCATAAAACTAGCCTAAGACACTATTACTACAAGGAACACAAAAAGGCATGAAGAATTCAGCATTCAGTATAACAACAGTTATTTTTTAAAGACAAGAGATTGATATATACATTTGGAAACTGCATTCAATTCTTAACCTACCCTAGAGGTAACTATAAGCATTTCTACTTATTTCTACTGTACTTTCGTGACCAAAGGATCTTTTCTATGGCTTGGAGCTTTGTAATGCAACAACAACTTTCCTGCCAATTTGAAAGGTGTTCTATAAGATCTCGCTGTTTGTTTTTCGTCAGAGCAGTAAGTACTGATGGTTTCAGGTATGCCAGGCAAGTACTAGACCACTGAACTATAGCCCTAGTTCAGGACTTCCTTTCTAGTTCACATTTACTTAATTTTCTTAGTTGGGAGGCAGGAGACACACATACATACATAGCAATGTCACAGTCCCAATCCTTTTGTCAAATGAGAACAAAGAGCAAGGCAAAGATATTTCTGAAAAGGTCTAAATCAGGAAACATGTTCCTAACTTTAGGAGGGATCCCCAAAATATCAGTACAATTCACCCAGTTTCCCACTGAGAATCAAAATGTACCCGATGAGTAAAAGTGCTCACTTTCTAAGGCGCAGAGAAGTAGAAACTTGAGTATCTCACAGAATTTCAAACAGTAAATGAACCACATCTATACATATCACTATTTCTAAGACATGACGTGAAAGGCTGCAACACTATAATAAAGTAGAACACACGTTTCAGAACTACATGCAGTAGGATTTTATTAATGCATGCTCATAATGAAAATAAGCTGGACTGAATCAAACATATCAACAGTACAGTCATGGTCACCAATAAGGAAGAAGAAAAATGTGAACAGGAGCTTCAAGCTCCAGAGCTATCACTTTTAAAAGAAGTGTAGCAAATGCTGACAGAGACTGGGTCCTAACGAGAGATAGATACATGTATTTTCCTGCTATGTTTTTTATGTGAGTTTGCAATTTGCCATACAAAGACAGGGGCTAGGAAGAACACTGACTTATTACTTATCTCAATACTTAAAACATCAGACATTATTACAAATGTTTCTTAGAAAGCACCCTTTATTTATCTGAACTGCTATTAACCATTTTAACCAAACCCATGCTGAGTCTCCACACCTTGTCCCAAAGAGTCCAGACATCAGCAACTAGTCACAGGTCACAAAGCCTTCAGCATCCTCCACAGGCAGTGACACAATTCCTTATGAGCACTCAACAGTGCTGTCCACTGGATACTCCTACTAACACCGTTCTCCATTAACTAGCAAATGAGGGATTACACCACACTTTTCTTAACAGAATAGGCCCAAACCAGTAGGCTTCTTCAGAAAAAGAAAATGATTATTGGTAGTGGAACTGCTTCCTTTATTACAAAATATCAATTCCTCTAAGAAAAATGTAGCACTTGATTAGGAATGTGAACTTGGGCTCAAGTGAAAAAGAGGAGCTACCATGAGCTAGGACCACATGTGCCAGGACGGTCTCATGTCATCGTCACAACCCTGCAGTAGGTATGGTCAGTTTTGCTCTAATGCTTGAAGCTTTTGAAAAATACGTATTTGTTCTAATTCGGCTGACATATTCCAGAGCAATATGGGCATAACGTGAATTTTGTGCACGATTTCTTCTGCATGAAATAGTGGTGAAAGCAGAAAAATGGACCCAGCAGAACTCAGCTGCCCAAAGGGCTCAGTTCTGAAGACCGAAAAAGAGTCACACACAAATATATACCACCCAAAGAAAATGTCCTGGACCAGTAGGTTAATCTTCAGTGAAAGGGTCCTAAGAGAGAAAGAGGACCAGGAGATCAGAAGATAAAAAAGATAGAAGGTAGAGAAGAAAATAAAGTTTGGTATTGGAAGGTCTTCCACAAGCTATGTCTATGCCAAGCAAACTTAACTAAGAGGACCACATCTTATCTACCACCTCCAGAGGAGAAAAGGGACAGAGTCATTAGAATAATCAGACAACATTGTACAAGGGGAACATGGGGCACCTCAAGAGCAGCAAGGCCTGAGCACACAGTAGCCTTGGGACTGATAACTCTAATCTCTTTAGGAGGAAAAGCCTAGTTCCTAAGAACTGAAAACTCTTTCAAGGCACTGGCTCCAGCCCAGGACTGGTTTTGCCAAGTTCACTCCCAGGCCAAACAATGAATTCAAGTTCCCTCTGTCCTTTCATCAGGATCTCGGAGAAAGTTCTGGGCCATTCTGGCTCCCCACAGAAAAGACACTCGTTTTCCAAATGTTTTATTTTTCAGTACTAGAGATCCTCCTGCCTCTGCCGTGCTGGGATTAAAGGTGTTTCGTGTCCAGTCCAGTTTTATAAGTTCTATTTGATTTTTAAAAATACTCTATTTCTCCTGAGATTTCTTTTCACTCATTAGGAGTATACTTTCCCTTATATCACTAACCAAATTTCTAACAGTTGCTGCAAAACGTTTACCTGCAAATCCAGCTTTGGTTTCTATTGATATTTTTTCTTCTTAAAAACTGGTCATATTTTCCCATCATCTCCTCTTTTAAATTGAGGTTAAATAAACATGAAATTGACTAGATAAGGTTGTAAGTCAGTGGCATTATACTGCTGTGCAACCATTAGCAACCCTTTTCTTCTAACACTCTTTCAGGTTTCCACACTGAAACTTCAAGTCCACTAAACCACAGCATTCCACTGTGGTTTCCTGCATCCTGAGTAAATCTGAATTATAGATGTTACATTACGGACCCCACTCTCAAGACTATTAACATTCTTTAATTAGCACTGGGTTTTTGTTAGTTCTGGCATACAACTAATAATAGGTTTCAAAGTGTATACTCTACTTCCTGGTTGCACCTCAAATTTCAGGCTAGGTCTTTCATTCTTAGGGTGCAACTTTGAATGCACCACACACATGTCTGTGTCAGGAGTCACACAGGCCAGGGTAGATTATTCATGCTCACAGGCTCTTCTACTCTCAGCACTCCAGAATTCTTCATTCGGTCGTGCCTGCAGCTGACTGCATGCTGCCCTCTCCTTTCCTTTTAGAACGCAGTTACCGTAGTTACCATGTGCAGTGCCGGCTGGAGCCTATCATTAGGCACACAGTAAACCTGTGGCCATCACTCTGAGCCCTGCTCCCGCAGGTCCAGGTCTGCCAGGCTGCAGCATCTTCTTGCATTGTTTCTTCACTGAGTGGTGAGGAAGCTGTGCTTTTGTTCTCTTTCTAGTTTCTTACCTGTAACTGTTATCTCCAGGAAGGCCATGCTAATTAGAGTTTATTTTGCCAACTTAAAGCAGGATGTTAAACTTATTTTGACTCTCTTTTGGTCAGGAAAAGACTTTTTTTTCTCTGCATGTATGTATATATGTATACATGTGTGTAGTGGCAAGCACGTACTTTATTTCTGCTTGTTCCCATAAATTTTGTATCATTTGTATTGTTTGTTTTTTCATTCAGAGAAAAGGGAAGAGGGGGCAGGGAGAGGGGAGTAAAAGCGTCCCTCAGCCATGATAATGATGTGCAGCTTAGAAAGCAACTTGCAGGAACTGGTTCTCTCTTCCCACCACCTGGGTCTCAGGGTTCAAATACAGACTGTCAACCTTGGTGAAGACTTGGCCCCACAGAGCAATCACACACCTTGTCTTTTTGAGGGGTCTCTAACTGACCTTGAACTTACCAATTAGGCTAAGCTGGAGGAACAGCAAACCCAGTGCTGGAATAGCAAGCAAGGAGTGCCACACCCAGCCTTTTTACTTTTATCTTTGGAGATAAAACTCAGGTCCTCAGCCTTGTACAGCAAGAACTTTACTGACTGGGGCATTTCCCTTGCAGCAAGAATAGACATTTTGAAGAAGCAAAATTTATTATTCAACTATTCTTTATGCATACAGATAAATACAATGTATTATACCTTATAAAAACCGACAGACATTCTCCAGAAGCCCGTAATTCAGTGCAAGTTCTGGAGAGGTGCAGTGAGTCACCAAGATCAGGTTTACAGACAAGAACTGGGACTTTGTGTAAAACCAGCTCAAAGCATTGGTCTGCTCTTACATATTCAGTTTTAAAATGGCTAAAATAAATACACGTAAAAGAATTTCTACATTTCAGTCAAAGCAATCACATCAGTCTCTACCTAATGTTGACTGGGTTATGAACCACGTAACTAAAAAGTACTATCCAACTAGTGGTGCGTAAAACCATTTGTTAGTGCTAATTTTCACCAGTAATTTCCCCAACATCCTTTTTTAAACAAGTAAGAGATGCTGGAAATAGGAAACAATTTCACAGGACACGTCATCTATTTTTACATCATTTCAAATATGAAATAGTAAATACTTTTAAAAAGCATTGTATTTTCATCTGTAATAATCTGGAAGAATCACTCTGAAATCTCCAATAGTATATATACTACAGAAACTATGTTCTAAAACTGTCACAAAAAAGATTTAGCTCAAAGAAAAACATGAGGGCAACCAGAGTGGCCTTCAAATTCACTGAGTGAAAAAACTCTGAACACACTCTAAAACTTCCAAATGAGAGTACTCCATTCAGATACTGGTTATTTGCCACTATAAAGAAAAAGGGCTTAATAATAATGATGATGATAATGTTCATAATAGTCATAATGGCAAAATAATAATAAACAACTTACATATGAGCCACTAGATGTGATATAGAAGGACTCCACCCTCTTGAACTAAAACTGTTAAAGAACTCAAGTCCTTAAACCATCACATTAGTGATTGAGGTCAACTTATTAATTTAAGGGAACACTTATGATTCAGATCATAGTACGCACTTTAATGAATGCATCTCTACAGATCTCCTAAAATCCACAAGGAGTTTCACAGCTCTGCCCTGTCCTCTCCCTCTCTTGTTCTGTACACTGTACACTGACATCCTCCAGGCCCTTCTCTAGCATCTGTCCTTCATGAACATTTCTGACCTCTTCTTCCACACCAGACCTCCTGAACTCCCTCACCATGACTGTATCTCAAAGCCTGTATCACACCTCTTAAGTCTGCTTTCTCCACTGCTAGATCAGAATGACTTGTGGGCACTCCCACCATCCACCTTAGGACCTATGACAAACAGGGTCCAGTACTACCAAGTGCATGGGGTAACTTGTAGAGAGGCTTCAGGGCCTTGGTAAGAGTAAAGATAGCACCTGTCAGGATTAAGAGGATCAGCGTCTTACCTGTTTGGAATTGGTTAAATACAATTTTGCTCCAAGATTTAAAATCTGCAACTTCACCAGATCATCTTCATTGGTGAAACTTTTAGCCGTCTTCCTCAGAACATCAGGGGCAATTTTAGGAACTCGCTCACAGTTCTCTCCAATTAGCCAAAGAATGCTTGCTCTAGCCACAGGAACCTAACATAAGAAGCAGATGAAATGATTAGAAACGGGATAATCACACACTCCTCAACATCAGCACAAACAAGGCCGAGAACTGTAAGGACCCCATTTATTCACTCACTGGATATATGTATCTAAGAGCTGCTCGACACTTTTAAGGTTTGCTTGAACTATCAAGTACAGACACAAAGGAAATCTCATTAGAGCTGATTTCAGGACTGGAGCTGGCTCAAGTGGTTAACCGCACCGGCTGCTCTTACACAGGGTTTGAGTCCCAGCACCCACATGACAGCTCACAACCATCTGTAACTCCAGTCCCAGGGGATTCGATGTCTACTTCTGGCCCCCACAGGCACCAAGCACACATTAGGTGCACAGACACACATGCAAGCAAACACCCCTACACATTACATAAATAAAAAAATTTAAAAACGGGTTTCAAAGAAATACCCTGGGGAAAAATTAGTAAAGTTAAGAACTACTTGTCTAGAATCTAGGTCCATTTGGAGTCCAGCTTGCTCCTGTCACTGTTTCATGTTGCTGTGGCAGGAGCGGGCTGTACGGCACTTTAGTATTATAATTTTAAAAATAAAGTACACTTCAATATAATTTGTTTTCCTAAAAATCACTGCCTTGCTACAAATTGGAAGCCTTCCATCAGAACCATTAAGACCAACATTTTAGAGTATGCAAATTAGTTTTATTACTATTTGCTTATTTGTACCCTCCCCTATTCCAAAAGGAATTTGAGAGGGCATGTAAATTAGTTCCTGTGAACATTTTCACCTAGCATAGAAAATATGCTTTTTATTCTAAGTGAGAAATCTCATGGCTACCGTAAGTGGTAGCCCAACTAGAACAACGGCAGGCCTTTCCTGAGTCCCTTTGCAATGCCTCTAAGTTCTACTGCTCCCAGCACAGTTACACAGATGTTCACGCTTTGACTTCAAAGGAAGAAAAACGCAATCAAATTACATTTGGTCAAGGTAAACTCTTTAACTATTTGTTGCATACTAATGATTGTAATAATATAAAATATTAACATATCTAAATTGAGTCAACAGAATCAGAGGTCATTAAGAATGTTTGGAAATAAGAAGTCTACATTTCCTAACATTGTAACAGCATCAACTCTTTAACTCATGCTTAAAAAGAACTTAGAAAGAAAATCAGTCTACTTATGCAATGTAAAAGGGCCTAAGGGCTACGTCAAATCTATTCATGCAGTGTGATAAAACTAATACCCTTACTGTACACTCATTTCTGGAAAGAAAGAGGTTATTTCTAATGTTCCAAAGGTTACACTGCATTAAGACCTTACTCCCAATCTATTATTTTAAATTGGGCTAAAGAATAGTAATTGAGTGGTGCATTAAGTTTCTAGCACAGAGCAATTCAAGTGGCCTTCCATAATGAGAGGTACTTCTAAATGAGAATACATAGGCAACTCAGAGTTCAGTTATGCTAGATTTATTTTCTTAAATATTTTACTTTATATTACAACTCTAGAAATCAGAGTTCTACAACATAACACAATCTATTGTGAAATTTTAATTATTTTTCTTCTGACAACAAACTTATTCTATTTAACATTAAAAAACAATCACAAAGGGAAGGTGTTAAAACATTTCGGACTCATGTGTATATTAAGATTAAAATAACAGCATTTTAACACTATAAGCATTTATAATATTAGAAAGAACTAAAAATTAATAAATCAATACTAACAATGGAAAAATTCAAGATGGTGATGGAATAAGAGGAATAACATTTGAAATTTCCCAGAACTGAGCTAATACAATTCCTAAGCACACATTTTTAAAATGTAGAAGCTTCTTTATAATATGAAATAATAAAAATATATCAAACTTTTGATAATGCTATTTTATTAAAATTTCAGAAGATAGGCAGGAAAACACAGGCCTAAAGTCCTAACACCCACTAGGCAGCAAACAGGGAGGTATTCCAGCCAGTCTGGGCTACATGAGACTGTCTTAAAAAAAACTAAGACCAAACAATAAGGCCTTAAGAAACTTGTAAGGCCATTGTTTTGTGCATCTGGCTAGAGTCAGAGAACTAGTATCTTCCAATTCAGTCCTTCCTTTTCTCTCGCAACTAAAAATAAAAATAAAAAAAAAAACAGTTACCTTTGTTCCCCAGTTTTTTCAACCACATAGTAAATTGGAACATTTAATTAAAACTCAGCTAATAATACAACACACGCACATGCACACACGCACTCAAACACAGGATAATACTCTTTTTATGACCCTCTGCTTTTCAATATTCTCAAAGACAAACTGGACTGTAAATGGCTGTGCGTGATTCTTTACTCTAAATGCCCTGAGAAAGTGGTTAAGTGCACTTTTCAAGCCTTCTAAGAGAACATAGTTGCCACTGCCATTTTAACCCATTAACTTGCCTGCAAAAAACAAATGATGATTCCTCCCCACCACCGTGGTTATAGTGACATCTAGAAAGATTTTACAGATCGCTCTGTAAGCAGTTCAATTTAAAAGCTATTGTGTTTCAACAACAGCCCACTGCACCGGTCAACAGTCTAAAGTAAATCCTGCAGAATCATCAATTTTATTTATTTAAATTTGTCGAAGGCAGAATCAGGAGACATCAACACAATGTACACTAACTCATAGCAGAGCAGATCCCAACAGTATGTATCTGGACTCGATATACATGAAAACCTAGATCTGACTATAAAGTGTCAGGATGCAGTGAGAGGGGGCTTGTTAAACAAAAGCGTCCAGTGAGGCATCTGGGCCAATGTGCATCATGGGCCACTTTAGAATTACTCAGCTGTCCGTCCAGAATAGCATCCCAAGTGTTCTTTCATGACACCTGTCGTGGAAACACTACGCAAAACCCACTACAGCAGTCCTCAGGTGTGCTACTCTGGAGCAACCTTCCTGCAAAAGTCGTACTCAGTACAAACGAAGAGCACAGCAAAGGACGATGTGGTCACAACCAGAACACAGAAGACGACTACCACAGCCATTAACTCTCTCATCTGGATGAGCTCAAAAAGCAAAATAATGTAAACATTAATCTTCATATTTTCAACTATGCTATCCCCTAAACAACCAATGGAATCAGTCTTTATATGACAAAAATCTATCAATATTCTCTCCTTTTAAAATCTGCACACCTAACATCCAGGAGTCCCTTCCTACAATCCGTCACGGTGTCTTTGAAAACTAGCTAATTTCTCAGTTAGATGTCCACAACAGCAGCACACTGCAGCTCCAACACTAACTCCACTGGAAATATAAGGACACTGGAGCAACAGCAGGGGCAAAGCGTTGCCCACAGTCACAGATCATCAGTGGTAGTGCCAGGACTGTAAATGCGAACCTAAATCTCCAATTCCCAGTAGAGCACTGGGAAGAGCCAAAGGGAGCCAGGGATATGGAAAGGGGTGGTCCCTCACCCATCATAGATCACATATCATGGTGGAGTGGGCATCATTTGCTCCAACGAAGAATATGCAACTCTGTCCCGTTCTGCTACCACATCACACAATGTCTTCCTGCCTCTTTCTGTTTCCACGAGAGTCAGACTTTTCAGGGAGGGTACGGGCTCCTTCTTGTCTGGTCCCACACACTATGCCTCATTGGATGGTCTGGTTTTCAGCTCTATTATCCCTCCTCCCAGGGAGATATTTGCCTAAAATGCCGCCCTAGCCGGTGTTTTAGACCCTCAGCGAGAATGTTCAATAATGGGAACCCTTTCATGGGTCAGGTTGGCTTCTCTTGAAATAGCTGAGCTTACACATCACTCCAAATTTCAAAGGACAGAATCAGAAGCGGGTACCATTGTGGGCTATGCTTCTCAGGCAGACTTTAGTCTGCAGCGCTTCCAAGTCCTCGTGTCTGCTGTTCTTATGAAAATCTCTCTTACTCAGGCTTCTATCTGCTTCATCCCCCGTCACATTCTGATGTTTCTCCCTGACCATGTTTAGCCTTCTGCAAAACAACTGTCTTTTTCAAGCGGGTCAGTTTCCTCTCCTGCCAGGGCTCATCAACAGCGACCCCTCATCATCAGCTTCACTCCTTAAAGTCCAAGTTCGCAGAGCAGAGCTGTGTGACCGACCGCCCTCTTCTAATACTTCAGGAATAACCCATGCTTCAGAGCTGGCTTCCTCTCTGCCTTATCAGAAAGGGGGCTCTGCTTCAGTGATGTTTTAGAAGCCCAGATCAAAGATGTCTTTATTGAACTGAATGTTCTTGGAATTTTGCAAATCAGAATATCCTTTAACTTTGATTCCTCTTCTTAGCTTCTTATGTTGTTTCATTTTGTTCCTTTACTATTTTTTCTTTTATTTACTTGGCAAGTGAGGAGTGGGGAGGCTGCTGTAGCGAACATGTGGAGAGGACAGTTCTCTCCTTCCACACTGTGGTTTTAGGGATTCAACTCAGGTCATCACGGCAGCAAGCACCAAAACATGTTGAGCAACCACACTGCTCCACTTCCCCTTTCTGTATGCCCTATGGACAAATCCATGTTCTTCAATTTTGGTCTCCTTAAGATTTATTTTATTTATTTATTTATTTATTTATTTATTTATTTATTTATTTATTATTATTATTAGAGAGAGAGAGAGAGAGAGAGAGAGAGAGAGAGAGAGAGAGAGTGTGTGTGTGTGTGTGTTTGTATATGTCACACACACAGGTACACATAAAGGTCAGAACAGGGTGTCAGACCCCTGGAGCTGAAGTTATAGGAAGTTGTGAACCAACCAACATGAGTACTGGGTTCTCTGTGCACACCCATTAGTTATTATAGCCATGGTTCTTTTCTGGGGTGGAGGGAGGGTTCAAGACAGAGTTTCTCTGTGTAACAGCCCTAGCTGTCCTGGAACTTTTTGTAAACCAGGCTGGCCTTAAGCTCAGAGATCTATCTGCCTCTGCCTCCCAAGTGCTATAACTAAAAGTGTGCATCACCATTGCCTGGCACAGCCATGGTTCTTACTAGGACCTATCTCATGTCCCAGTCAATGTAGATATCCTCTATGGTGGACACCCAAATTAACCCTGTCTGGCCTGAAGCTCACTGTGTAGCCCAGGCTGGCCTTGAACTCGCAGAGGTACACCTGCCTATGACTCCTGAGTGTTGGGATGAAAGTGAATGTCACAACACTAAGCACTGCCTGTGTTTTCCTCGGTAACTGACATCTGGGGACCAGTCACATTACAAAATAGCCCAAGCATGAGTATGTTTTACACTCTCTAATTATGATTCCACTCACCATGCTTCATGTATCATCTCAAAGACACCTATATGATGGCATGTTCTCCTTGCTCACGTCATTAAAATACTGTTGGCCAGGATATCACAATAAGTCCTGATTCCAGCCTTTGAAATTTGTAAGTAATTTGTGGGGACACACTTTGAGGCTATGCAAACAGTCTGATACTCCTTAAGTTTTCCCAAGGGGTTGGCAGTGTATCTTAGAATCCTCCAGTGAATCAGTATCTCAATGTCAGCAGACAGGGTAATTCTAGTTCTATCATTCCTTCTAGATTCGTTAGCTATTTGCTCAATGCTTTCTTCATTATGCATTCATCCCAGGGAAGAAGGAGACTGCCACACATCCACTAATAATCTCCTTTCACAGTCCGTGCAAGCTCCTCCCACTCAAGCTGGGCTCTTTGGTTGTGCTGTTGTTGTTATTCATCACTTGTAGTCTTTATATATGGCTCTATCATTCTATAAATACAGTTCCACATTTCTTCCTTTGTCTCAACACGACGGTCTAAATTTACACCACATTTTATTACCTTATATCCTAGCTCTGAAACTAGTCATTTCTCTAAGAAAACCAGCTTCCTTGAGGAAAGAATGGAATGTAAAGACCTATACTGGGGCTGTCTAGAGCTCAACAGAAGCACTCCCTGCCAAGCCTGAGGACTGGGGCTCAATCTCCAGAACCCACGTGGTGGGAGAAGAAAACCGATCCTGCAAACTGTCTTCTGACCCCCACACAAATGCTCAACATGTATGTCCACGCTAAATAAAAACAAACAAAAAACTAAAAACTAGGTTTTTTTTAAAAAAAAGTATAAATTTGAAAATATGCTAAGTGAAAGAAGCCCAAAACAAGGTCACATACTATATGAATCTGTTTATACAAAATATCAAGAAAAAAGAAACCATAAAAACAAAAAGTAAATTAGTGGTGCTGAGGGGGAGAGAGTGAAGGGAGGTTGGGCCTTTAAGTATGGGATTCTTACTCAAGGGTAATGAAAATATTTGCACACATTCATGTGTATACCAAACCCTACTGAATAATACACTTTAAAACTGAAACTGTACAGCATGAAAGAACATCTCAGTAGTAACAGATCACTGCACACAATGTGCTTCCTGGTAAGGGACACTATTTCTTCTAGGGTTTCTTAAAAGACAGCACTAGAAATACATGTTGTTATACACATCACAGATTCACATGTGACACATAAATTCAGGCATACACATATATTATTTAATATCTATCTATTTGTACTTAAGTTCCTCAAATTGTACTGTCCAATTCCAACCCAACACTGTTGGGCTCATTCTTTTCTTTCCTCCTTCAGGTCTGTAATCCACTCTTAAAAATAACCAAAACTTTTTTGTTTGTTGTATTTTTTGGGACAGGGTTTCTCTGTGTAACAGCCCTGGCTGTTCTGAAACTCACTCTGCAGACCAGGCTGGCCTCGAACTCACAGAGATCAGCCTGCTCTGCTTGCAGAGTGCTGGAATTAAAGGTGTGCACCACCACCACCTGGCAAGAATCAAATCTTAAAGACAAAATTTAAACCCAGACGTCATAGCTTTCTTAACCATTACACTTTGAGATAGCCATTTAAGACAAGAAGACCGAGTGGGTTTGGCAGAACTTAGGGATACTCACAGTGATGCTGTCCAGGAGCTTGGCCATGTGCTTAATAATTTCACCATGCTGTGCAGGCTGCATTTGCAACAGTTTCTTTATAACAACCACACTTTCAGCAACAACTATTTCTAAAAGACACAAAAATTGTCATAGTAAATATGTATAATCAATTCACTTGCAATTGGCCTGGTAAAATGAAAATTCCAATCAGCAAAAGATTCTCAGTTCTTTAAATACATGAAAACTATAATCTGAAGCACACTTTTCAGTGTTTGCTGAACTATCTTATGCAGAATTCACTTCAAATTCTGGCCTCTGTAACACTTACACTATGCTCCATAGTGAACAGTCTTTCAGCCAGAGCTTCGATATAATCAAACATCTACTATCTAAGCATTTTGTCATATTCTATACTGAACAGGGGAGGGGCACAGGACAACCACACCAAGCCCTGCCAAAGTGATGCATCTGGAAACAGTAAGGTTTAGGAGGAGAAGAAATGGAATCACCATAGAAACAGCATCCACTTCAGTGTCAAAATGAGTGTGACCATGAACTGATTGCTTACACATGGGCTGGGTTAGAATTAGATGGTGCAATCTTTGTGGGATTTAAGTGCAAAGAGAAAGATATTAAATAAGCAAATGTGTATTCTGAATTTATGTGTCATGTTTGAATCTGTGAAGGGTATAACATGTATTTCCCAGTGCTGTCTTTTGAAGACCCTAGAAATAATAATGTCCCTTATCAGCAAGAACCTGTAAATCCATGTTATCTATCTACCCAACGTAGCACCTCAGAGGCTGCTCAGATGCATCGCCCAGACTGCTTTGTGGCTGGCTTCTCATAGTCCTTAGCCAACAGGTATCAGACTGTATCTTAGCCTTTGCCTTATTCCTGCCCTTGTGAATAGTGTCTTCAGCAAATCCCCTTTAACTACCTCTTCCAAGCACACAGCCTGTTCCTTCAAGGACTTTACAAATAATGATCCTATAAGTGACTAAGAGGCTAATCACAAGTTGGGGTGGAAATGGGTTTTCACAAGACGGGGTTTGGATATGGGTTTCCACAAAGAAGCTAACCAGTAGTCTAGTCACCTTTGGGGTGGCACCAGAGAGACACACAGCATCATAGTATCTGCATATCTGACCTTTTGGAGGAAGTCTTACATGAGCTACTATTTTGTGTGTATGCATGTGTTCATGTAGGACTGTGTTTATAGCTGTGCTGCAGACACATGCATCCATTTATTCATGCTTGCAGAGGCCAGAAGCCAAGACTGGATGCCTTTCTTGGTCATTTTCCACATTTTTTGATAGGGTCTCTCACTGATTCAACAACAATAACATTGTCTGGCCAGCAAGTCTCAGGGATGCTTTCAGCCTTCCCACACTGAGCAACAGACACATGTCTCCTTGCCTTGTTTTTATGGGTGCTGGGATCTGAACTCAGGTCCTCCCACTTGTATGGCAAGTACTCACTGAACTATTATTAGTGTCACAAATGTCAAAAAGAGTAAGTATATGCTGTCTTTATGCAGAATTTTGATTCAAGAAGAGATTCATGTTAGACAATCCCCTGGCATGTACTTCAAAGGTTTAATATTATACAAACTATCACAATTTGTACTGTTAGATTTTTTTATTGAAATAGATTACCCGTTAAGTATATGTTACATATATATTATGAATATATGAAATATATTATACTTTTCATGAGTAAGTATACATAATTCAAGCCAAATCTTTTTCTAAGTTAATAAAATTAGGTAACTAATATTTAATATTAAGGTTTTAGTTTACAAAAATATTACATTTCATTTTTGTCCTGTAACATATCATTTTAAATAAAGAAGCAGATTAGAATTATATGGTTTTGTCCGTAATTGAAGATAAGCACCTAAAGTACTCTTTGAACTCTTAGAATATTTTATAACTACAAGCAAATGCTACTTACATATAAGACCACTACTGTGCTAAGAGGAAACAAAAATAATTCAAGGTAATTATATATGAATTATACAAATAATTTGTCAGATCACTTCAGAGTCTACAAGGAAAAATATATTTAGGTAAAAATAATATGCAAAAAAATATACTACATAAGGTCTTAAAGAATCCACTATTTAAAAATAAATGTATTGCAAAACTTGCTAAAAGTAGGAAAAGACATTAATAATATAATCGTATACCCATGCTGAGACAGAATTGACTATGCTGAAATGTATACTCAGCATCATTTATCTTCTAGAGCTAAATTACCCTCCATTTACTGCTGTCAAAGACTACTACAAACACAGCTTAAAGCAATGCCATTTTATCCTATATAGTTCCTGATCAGAAGGCAAGCATGGTCTTTGGAGTCCTTCTGGAAGGTGATAACTGGGCTCTGTGGGGTCTGAGGGTCTACTTCTTGTATTTCTCACTCCAAGGAGCTGCACTGCCTCACTTGGTCCATTCACATCTTTGACTGCTGCTTCCATAGTCATCAGATTTTCCCTAGGGCCCCAGATTACACTACCATTCAAAGAATCTATCTCTCCACCCTTAACTCAGTTCCTGGTTCCACATAAAGTAAGAATCTCACTTCCTAGTATCCGGTGACTTTGGGATTCATTGTCTGTCTTCTCACTCCCTCAGGGAAACAAAGACTATGTGCACAGACTTCAGCACCAGTGTAACTCCTCAATAAAAGCACAATATTAAGACTTTAATTTGCAAAAATATTACATTTCATTTTTGTTCTGTAATGTATCATTCTAAAGATGAATAAGGAAGCAGAGTAGAATTCCATGATTCTGTCCATAATTTAAGTGCCTAAAGTGCCCTTTGAACTCTCAGAATAGTTCTATAATTATAAGCAAACACTATTTGTGTTCTGGGCCTCTTCAATCTATCCCCCTGTCCTCACCAAAATGTAACCATAGCACACCTGAGTACAGTCTGCTGCTCCCCCGTGTTACAGGTACAGAATCTGGAGAACAGGTATGCTTCAATTACTCAGGAGAGCACTGACACCCACGTAGGCAGTCGACTTCTACATACATACAAATAGCCAGCAAGCAAGTAAAAGAAGTAGATGGGGGAAACTATAACATATTTATTTTATGTTACTGCTTCCTTCTATCAGACTGTGAGTACCATAAAGGCAAAGATTTTTATAAGCTAAATGAATATCTTATTAATCTACTCAACATTTATTAAATATCTCTACAGATTCAAATTCTCACTAAATGCTTACTGAATTATAAAAACTAAACAAAATTGAAAAGTAACCTTCCATCTAATTCTTTTAGTTGATAGTAAGTGCCAACAAGGTTACTCAGACAAACAAATCCTGTTAATATATTACCTAAAATAAACTAGCACGGGCAATTAAATTACCCTAAGTCAATTGAAATGTGAATTTCTCATACTAAAGAACCTTAAGAAATCCGTTTTTCAAATTAATCTTTCACATCAATAATGGCTTATTTTATGGCAAGCTTCAAGTCTGCTTCGAAAGATTCTTTGAAATCAAAGAAAATAAACCTTTAAAAACTAAACAGTATGTATGTTGCAGAAATAATTACCTTAAAATCAATATGAACATTTCTCATCATAAAAAAAGGACCAAGAAAAGATGGGCAGATACTTGTGCTACGCTTTGTATTTAAGAAGATTGTTGGTGTTCTAATTTCTGATAGCTTTTAAATAAAGGATATCTTAAAACAACTACCACCAGCAAGCCTTATGCAATGCCCAGAAAGTCAGTATCAAAGATACAGGAAATAGAATGTTGTTTCTAAAGCCATCCTTGAAACTGTGACATAGAGACAGAGGCAAATGCTCCTGTATGGAGTGAATCAGACACCACGGACAGCACTTACCACTCATCCTTCTTGTCTTCCTGCACAGGTAAACTGCAGAAATTTCTTTTCTTGTTAGTTTAGTGGAATATATTTGAGTTTTAACATCTACATAGGAAAATGTTCTAGCAATCAAAAGTTTGTAGGTAAAACTATATGATTATTTGTGCATGTGTACACACACAAATCAGAGTTATTCAGGAATAAGTTTTGTTTTACTGTGCTTAGTTTTAGTTTTTCATATAAAAATCAATAAATTCAAAAACTGTACAGTTTAAACATTCCCTGAGAAAACACTCATTTTAACCCACTGTACAATTATAATAGAAATCTTGGTGCGAAGCTAACTTGTCTTTCTCTAACAAGATGTTTTTCTCATCTTATTCACAAACCATAGCCACACAGAGAACTGGCACTTCTACACGAGCAGTTTACATTTAGATGATAAATTTTGTTATCCCATTTCTGAGAATACTTAAGTAATATTTGGGCACACATGAAGCTGTGCTTCATGATGGCTTCTAAGTCTAATTTGTCTTCATGGGGAAGCTGGGTGACTTTCAGTTCTGGAAGACTGAAAGGCTGAGGGTTCACTGCTCACATGTTTTGTTCCAGTCACTGTTCAGGTTATAAAGTCATTTGCCTGCTTCTAGCACCCTCTGCAGGAGAACCAATATTATGCATGCCTTCCATGCCAGTAAGAAACAGTCACAGAAAACTTGCAGAAAGGGTATACGGCAGTGGTTAGTGAATGAGTAAGATAAATTGCTGTATGGAAACAAAACAAATACTGTTAATTATATAATTTGTTTTTTGAGGTGAATTTACATGCAAATCAAGAATAAAGTTGCTTCTTATTGTGACTATACTACTGACATATAGAGAAACTCCAAAAGATAATACATAAAAGATTGCACTTGCAGGCTATACTAAGAACATCCGATTTTAAATTATGTGAGAACAAAATGATACCATGAACTCACCATCCCTGTTGGATAGCAAACAGACCAGACCATTGAGGCACGTGTCGGTGACTTCGGTGATGCTGGTTGCACATCTGCCTATCGTCTGAATAGTGGCTGCTGCAAACTGTTTGTCCTGGCTTTTCACGTAGGTCTAAAAACAGTTTGATTAGTTTCGACATTGGGATTATCGAGTAAATACAAGCTAATTTTGATAGCTTTGTCAAGATGAAAGAATTTAGAATGCACAGTCCTCTCTTAAGTCCAACAGGAGCTAAGTGATGCTCACTTCATTCTTCTCTTGTTATGTAATGTGCTCCTTCTATAGCAAAGGTACATTTTAAGCCAGGGTCATTCACCTGCAGCCCGTGACAAATCGAGAGGGGGAGCATCACCCAAAGACAGTAATTAGCTTAAGAGCTGAGTTGAGAAGATGCTGAGAGCATGCTCTGTGGTTTCATCTCATTTACCCAGAGAAAGAAGGGGGCACCTTTCTAGACGCCTAAAAGTTCAGAGCCACTGAGATGGTTTACGAGTGACAGCTACAGACCAATAGCTATAGTGGCCTGTGCTTCACTAAAACTACAAGTACTCGTTCACAAAATCAATCCACATCACTTTCAAACAGAACAGTATAGACACATATTAACACATACTTAAAAAGAGTTCTGTCTAACTAAAGGAAGTAAAAGGCCTTTGCAAAACTCCTGACAACCTTATATACTTTCTAATCTAACTCTTGTTACAACTTTCCTAAATTTAAAAGCTAGACTTTTATTTTTAAAAAAGATTCCTAACCCCAAATTCTAAGTATGTAAATACAGAATTGACTCTATGGGTATCTAAGAAAAATATACATTAAACAGTTATATCTAAGTGAGAAATCAAAGAAAAAAACAAAAGATGCAAATAACATAGGAATTTAGTGTAAACTCTCAAGGAGATGACTAAATGTTGAAGAAACAAGTGACGCTTTCCAGTTCCATGAAGGAAAAACCAAAGAAGACTTAAAACTGTCCCCAAATAGATAATTTCATTGCTATAATTTAAAAGAATGCATTAGAGCTGTTGAGGAAACTCCCTACTTCAATCACAAAGTTATTATGAACAAATTTAAGTAAGTGTAAAAACATACAGACAGAAAAAAGGAAGGATTTATACAACAGCTCACAGTAAGTAAGTTGATGAACACCTCTTGCAAGAGGCTCACTGGCTACCGCAGAGAACACAAGGGCATGCCCCCTGCTGTTCTGGGGTGCCGGGCAGGTGCAGAAATATGACAAGATTATACAGCAAGGGAAAGGGGACATGAGCAAAGACCAACAACAGTAAGAAAGAAATAAGACTATATAAGTGATTTAAAATTAAAATCCAAACAACGATCTCTAGTCTAAGAAGAGCTTGAGAAGCCCAGTTTTTCTAGCATGCCCATATGAGGAGAGCTCTCTGTCATTCTAATTTTGTCACTAATTTTACTAGAAAAAAAAATATACAGCACGGAAGTTCAGTAACCCAGTAACAAAATAATTGTGGACATGTAGTAACATCCTATGACTCTTGACCAAAGTATAAAAGAAATACAGTTAAAAACAAACAAACATGGTGTTTATATACAGGTAAAAAGAAATTCAGAGTGGGCTTATGGAGGAACTCCAGCCACAGACTTCACTAGATTTTAAATATTGAAAACTAGTAAGAACTCCAAGGCTGCTGTATAGGGTGTGAAGCTCTTGGCACTGATACAGGTTTATTTCTGCTTTAAAGTTCATCCTTTCATCATAAAGTACATCAAGCCAATGAAATAAACTAATCAAAACAGATTCTCTCCCTCACAGTATGGGTCCTGAGCTCAGCAGCAAGCACCTTTAGCAGAGGACAACACACCGGAGTCACCACTCCCCACACACTCAGTAATAAAGCTTGAGCTAATGGGTAATCTACAAGGGGGAACCAGGTAACAATGATGTGTTCTCACGGGCACAGAAAGTCATTTTAGAGCACGGTGGCAGCGTGGACAGAATCCTTAACAAAAACAAAAGATTTTACACCCAATGATGAGCCAGTCTTCCCAGTGCCATGGAAACAGAAAGGGAAACAAGACCATTTATTCTATGCCGTACATTGTAGTTAATGCTTATTCTCGAAAACAGAAAAATTCCCAGTTGCTGATCTTTCCCTAAACTGTTTTATTTATGCAGCTGCATATTTCTAGGTTGAGTAGAAGGCATATTTAACTTAAAATTGAACATATTTTAGAAACTACAATTAGCATTGTATACAAACCTGAAATTCCCGAAGAAGAGTTGATATGTTGGCTTCATTTGCCAAGTTTGTCAAAATTTCAAGCTACAATAGAGTAAAAGAGAAAGTAAACATTTTAAAACACAAATAAAAAGATGAATTTAACAGAGACTAAACATCCATATGAAACTTGATTTTTTAAAAATTACTGTCATGTGAGGCTGTTTCCTTGAGGGGGGTCTTAGTCTGTTTCCTCGAGTCTACAGAGACTAGATAATTACACAGTTCTTAAAAAATAGTTAACAAAACAATCCCCATCTTTACTAATTGTGTTAATTTTACAATTCATATCTAATTAACCTAAACAATTTGTTAGCTCAACTTTTATTTTTTTATTAATAAAGTTAGGAAACAATTTGCCCTTCATGTAACACTTCTGTTTTCCAGATACCAATTAATTTTCTTGATTGGCTATCTCATCCCACTTTCCTAGACACTTAGACAATTTATACATGTATGAAGTGCGAAATTAAAAGTCTGTCTCCACTGAGGTTGAGAAATCTACTTTGCCCATAAAAAGATTAATTATTCTGAAGGTGGCATAAACATGAGACCAACAGAAAAACACAGCCCAACATGTCCACTACAACATTCATATCAAGTTTTACATTAAAAGTCAACGACAGAAACAATTCAACTAAAAGGCACAGCCTTTAGAAAAAATTTACATATTCTGTGTAAACTTATTTTATCACTTAACTTGCTTTATCTGTTGGAAATCTGTTCTCTAAGAATATAGCTTGACTAGTCATTTTATTTTAATAAGAAAATTGAGACAATTTTTTAGTGCAGGGGAGAGACAATGTCTCATGTATCCCAGGCAAGCTTCAAACTTACTATGTAACTAATGACCTAATGTTACTGTCTCTCCCTCTGAAGTCTAACATTATGAGTCAGCAATAACACATGGGCTAGTTATTTTAAAGTATTTTTAAAATGTAAAAACATTATTTTTAGTAGTACTGGGAACTAACCTAGGTCTCTGAGCATGCTAATCAAACATCCTACCACTGAAACATATGAGTCTTTGTTCATACAACTTTTAAAAAATAGCTTCAAACCTATTTTTTAAATCTATATGTGAATTACACAGAACTGTTTTTCGCTAAAACACATAATATAGAGTTTGATAGAGTTACCAAACTGATACAAAATCACCCCTAAATACTGCTGCCTATAAATAAAGACAGGCTTGGTAAAATGAGACAAAATCAGAACAATCAAGAAATTAATATGATGATTTTGTTTCCACACAACTGTTCTATATGTTTATGTTTTAATAACTACCTCAACAGTATGTAAATACAAAGATCATCCAACTTAATATCAAATAAAGCATTTTGTTACTCCCTTTGCTGTAAAATTATCCAGTCTTTCAGCTCACATTTATTACTTGAAATGCTTTATAATTACAAAGCAGGAGTCTGTTGTTGATGTTGAAAATATCATACTGTTTGTGTTTCACCAATTTTTTTGTGAGTAAACCCATTTTTAATGAAAATAACACTGTCCCAATATTTAAAAGAATGTCTATTTTTTCTTCATTAGTTTTTAATGTCTCTGACATAGCACACAGTATGCAGAAATGTCCCCATGCCCTGCCTAGGGCCCTACCGTCTTACCATCAGAATGAACTCTGCACCACAGGGCTTTCATCATCTCTGTTAGTCTATGCCCAGCCTTTCAAAGCACCCACACATCATACCAACCATAAAAACATTCACAAAAGTTATTTTAAATACTTCCAAATGTCATTTTTTCACAAATCTTCCACAGAATCAGCTCCACCTTTTTACTTAGTATAGGACTTAATTCAAATCTCCACTGTCTGTCTGAAGCACAAAGCACTACATTATCTATGTACATACCCGTATCTCTCAGCATGCTAAGTTATTTGAGATATGACAACCACACATCTGAAATCAGTACAATAACTAGCCCATGATAATATAGGCAAAGAATAACAATTTAAAAGTAAGTTTTTTAAAAGAAGACAACAATTTACAGAGCTGAGGAAATAGCTAAGTTTGCAAAATACAAACACAGAGACCTGAACTGATCCTTATTTGCATGCACCGTGACTTTAGAGCTGGGAACATATAGGCTGGATGCAGCGTGCACTGTGCCCTTAGAGCTGGGGGACAGAGGCAGGACTCCTTGCTTGCCTACTTGGGGAGTTCCAGACCACTGAAAGAACTTGTCTCAAAATAAAATAAAATAATTTGGCACCTGAGAACAATACCCAAGGTTGTTCTCTGACTTCTGCACACACACACACACACACACTTGAACACACTCATGCACACAACAGAGCATAGTTTACAGAAGCCAGAGGCTATTGTAGTATCTCTTCAAAGTACACAGCAGCTAAAGAAGCTGTATGAAGCATACGGACCTTCAGTGTCTTGATCATAGTTGGATCAGTAGACCTGACATAGAAACTCTTCAGGTAAGGTTCAAACATACCCTAGGTCAAAAAAAAAAAAAAAAAAAAAAAGAAAGAAAAGAAAAGAAAGAAATGGGTAAATACATTTATCACACTGGTGTGCTTCTTTAAATTAAATGTTCACAATATACATACCTTTCTCTGAATTGACATAGTTGCAATATTTTGTAAGACAATATATTGCACCTCCCTAAAAGTGAAAAGACATTTATTTCAGTAGTCATCTCCAAAGAAACATCTTATGAAAACAATACATTAGAAAAAATCTGTAACGATAAGACTCTACATGTTTAGTAACTATGAGGCATTCATATCTTCTTTCCAGTGCATGTGTACTCGAGAATACTAACGTTCTGTGCAGTAGGTATGTCATGAGATGGAGGCAGAGCTCACTTTATGATACTGTACCCTCTGAAATACAAGGCCAGTATTGCTGCTTTGCACACATAAAGGAAAATGAGTGGAGAAAATGCAATCACAGTGATAACCCACATTCTTATCAGGGGGGCTCACAGTGTCAACAACCAGTCACAGATCAAAAGAAAGGCCTGGTTTAAAAAAGTCACATTATACTATTCCTAAGGCTTCATATCTAATAAAGGACAGAATCTACTATTAAATTCACATTAATCTGGTAAAGCCTTTCTACCAAAGAACCATTTTCACCGAGCTGGTAACAAAAAGTGGCTGAAGATAAAGTGAAGAGGAGAGCGGGATGAAACAACTTCTGACTTGTTTCTCAAATAGCAGGAGCGAGCAAGGGCGTGAGGGCATAGCCAGCATACACGTTCCCATCCCAGCTAGCGCAGCAGTGCAATGGAGGGTAGGAAACAATGACATCAAGCAGCTAGCAGTGCAAAATGTCTGTGCAACCTTGACAATGGAACAATGAATGATGTTTTTAAACATAATAAAACACTAATGCTAACTTTACAGCTCTAATGAAAGAACTCATCATTTTAGGTTTTCCATTTGTTTGAAATTGTTTATCTGAACTATTGAATTATACAGAGGGAAAACTGTAAAGATGGCATGTTCTATCTATCCATACAGGAAACTAAAGAGCACAGGGCTCTTTAAAGGGAGTAGTTATTTTCTAGTAGCTACTCTTGGAGGTTAAGGAGATGATTTAGCAGATAGGACGGCTTGCTATGCAAACACAAAGACAGTTCAAATCCCCAGAACCCATGTAAAGCTGGGAGGGACACCTGTAAGCCTGTGCTCCAGCACTGTGAAGGTTAAGACAGGAGACCCTGAGAGCCACCCGTCTGTCTACCTGTTTAGTAAGAGACTTGTCTCAAGGGAATCCAGCATAAGGTCAGAGCAGAATACTAGACATCACCCTCTAGTATCCATATGCTCCAGAGACACACATGTGCAGCACAAAAAAAACACACACATATAGTCCTACTAACACACATGCATACACCACTGTTCACACATGTACACACACACAAAATCAAAACAACAAAAAAATAAATAGCTCTTTTTAAAACTGAAAAAACCAGTGATTGAACATTCCAATTTTATATGAAGTAGGGTTCTGCCAAGCAACATGACATGGTCTCTGCTATTATTCTAAGGCAACGGTTTTCAAAGTGTGGGTCATGACCCCTGTGGGGACCAAATGACCCTTTCAGAGGGGTCACCTAAGACCCGCTGGAAAACACATATAATTACATTGTGATTCATAACAGTAGTAAGATGAAGTAGCAAGGAAAAGTTTTATGGTTGGGGGTCAGCACAGCATGAGGACTGTATTAAAGGGTCGATACGATACGCTAGGAAGGTGAGAACCAGTGCTCTAGGGTCAGAGCTAACGCACTGAGCAAAGCAAGCTGAGCACACTTAAGGACAGTTTTTAGTAATTCCAGAATAAATAAAATTTCCGAACAGCAAGACTGCTAAACCCAGCAAAGCAAAGTACATGCTCTATGTTGCAACATACGTTAATATCTCTGGACCTGAAGCTAGAAACTTCCATTTTTCTTCACTAAGACTGAGATCCTTTTATAATAACCCATTATGTGTGAGACCTTACTTATGAAATAGTCAACTATATACCCCAGGCTGAGGAGACGGACTACATTTGCCTCAACACTATTTCTGCGAGAATACAAAGAAAAAAAGCACATGCAAAATCACAACCTACCTATTGCTACGCAGTAGGCGCACCAGGGACTTAGAAATAATGCCAGCCTCTGACTTGGGTGAAATGTGCCAGTACAACTGGGCCACAGCCATAACCACCTGCAAGAACAGAAACAGAGGCACAGTGACCATCTAAGCAAAGGGGTCCAAACGCATCCTCACTCCATATGTGTTCCCTCTAAACACCTTTAGAACTCTTACGAAGTAGAATGAAATGTTCAAGTCTTCGTAGGGGATTGAAGTCACTTTCCCCAAAGTACTTCCTCCCTTCACAAAGTGCTTATATTTGAGAGCAGAAGGTTAGCGGTGTCAGACAGGACCATTGTGAGTAAAAGGGCCCTAAGGTATGTGTCCTCACAAGATACAGATAAAATGCAATGTCAAGATGAAAGCAGAAAAGTGAGTGATTGTCTGTATGCCAAGAAATGCAAAGATCACCAGCAACTACCTTCCAATGAGGAAAGAGACAGCATCTCCCTGGACCCTCCAAAGGATACAGCCTATTCATACCTGACTTCAGTCTCCGGCTGTCTGGGATGTAAAAACTCCTGTCCTTTTCATACACCTAGATTGTGGCAATTTGTGTGACAGGAAACTAACACATCGTGGGGGGGGGAGGGATGCCATAAATGAACTGCCCATAGTGACAATAGTCCTGGGCAAAACAAACAAACAAACAACAACAAAAAACCCTTCATGCTGTTCATGACTGAGTGCTGGCTGCTTAGTTACACAATTCTAAAGAGAAGCAGGTGCGACTTCTAAACCATGCCAGATTGAGTGGGGAGAGGGGTGAGAATAGGAAACGGAGCAGCAACAAGTTGTCCGAAGTAAAGGAAAGCGAATCAAAATGCAGCAACAAGGAGCTTGCAGCACTCTGTCTTTTGTTTTTTTATTATTGAGAAAAGGGAAAAAAAGTTTCCGCCTCCTCCCAGCCTCCCATTTCCCTCCCCCTCCCCCCACCCTTCTCCCCCTCCCCCCACTCCTCTCCAGTCCAAAGAGCAGTCAGGGTTCCCTGCCCTGTGGAAAGTCCAAGGTCCTCCCCCCTCCATCCATGTCTAGGAAGGTGAACATCCAAACTGGCTAGGCTCCCACAAAGCCAGAACATTAAGTAGGATCGGATTCACAACTTTAACGCTAGTCTCGGAGCATCTGGAGCCACGGGACCGGAAATGGGACCTGTGGACGCTGAGACTCAGCACCGAAATGGTCAAGACAAATGAACATTAATTTAGTTCTGTTCAGTACACTGCAAGTTTCAGGCATGCCTGGATAGTACACCACACACCAAGGCACCTAAGCTAAAGACATTCTTTATAAAAGAAAAATCATCTTTAAAAAAACAGTTCATGGGATCCTAATATACTGTTTTTGTAATATTTAAAAAATAGTAAGTTGACTATAGCTTTCATCTAGAACCTGGGAATTCAAGAACAGTAATTTCCTCACTTGTGCTCTTAAAGTGTAAAACATCCACACCCATATGCGAGGATGTGAACTGTATTTTCTCTAAGTCAAGACGCAGCTTTGAGCTGGAGAGATGGCTCAGAGGTTAAGAGCACTGACTGCCCTTCCGGAGGTCCTGAGTTCAATTCCCAGCAACCACATCGTGGCTCACAACCATCTGTAATGAGATCTGGTGCCCTCTCCTGGCATACATGGAGGCTGAACATTGTATACATAATAAATAAATACATCTTTGGGGGCTGGAGAGATGGCTCAGTGGTTAAGAGCATTGCCTGCTCTTCCAAAGGTCCTGAGTTCAATTCCCAGCAACCACATGGTGGCTCACAACCATCTGTAATGAGGTCTGGTGCCCTCTTCTGGCCTGCAGACATACACACAGACAGAATATTGTATACATAATAAATAAATAAATATTTAAAAAAAAAAAGACTCAGCTTTCACTTGGTATGTCATCTTTTGAATATATTAGTCAAGCCACTCCCAAATCTAAAAGAACTAAATGACCTCCCTTTGCCTCATGATCTATAAAAACATTAGCTTAAATTTTCTTCAATGCTACACATGAAATCTGAAAGCCAAGTTGTAAAAAGCCACTGGGGACACTCTCACAACTCCAAAGTCCAGACTAGCTGAAAGAACTCAAGCCCCAGGCCTTCCACCTGCTCATAATTAAAGCATCCCATACTGCACACTCCTCTTGACCATCCCATTGTCATCTGCTTCTGGTTCTGCCTCCAATACAGTCACTACCCTGATCCATCAAGCTTTCTAAAACAAGTTCCCAAAATTCACTTTCAAATATAAGAACAAGTGTGTGTTTCTTTCTTTTGTTTTTGTTGTTTGTTTTTTGAGATGGTTTCTCTGTGTAGCCTTGGCTGTCCTGGAACTCACTACGTAGACCAGCCTGGCCTTGAGCTCTCAGAGATCTGCTTCCCTTGTGCTGGGATTAAAGGTGTGTGCCACCACTGCCCAGCTATATTTCTTTGTTTTGAAACAGGGTCTCACTATGTAGTCTCACCTGGTCTGAAACTCCCTATGTAGTCCAGGTTGGCTTCTAACTCACAGAGATCTACCTGTCTCCACATTCTGAATTCTGGGACTGAAGAAATGAGCAACTACACCTGATAAGAGTAAGGTTGTTGTTTTGTAATCTTCATAATTCTTCAAAAGTCAGGCTTCATTTAAATTTACTTACACAAGGCAAGGTAACATAATACATTCAGAACCATGGCAGCCTATGGTGCACTAGCAAATGAGCAGGGACCCCACATATGCACAGAAACAACCATGTACCCTGGGATTCAATACCTGGCATTGTCAGCAAACGTCTAAATCATAAAACCAACTCCCAAGACAAAATGAAGCTAACAGTGAATTAATGATACTTTCAGTGAGTAGCAGCTATTAGGGAGAAGAGGCACACTAAACACAAGCATGCATTTGACCGTATTAATGACTTCATGCCTTACTATGATGAGGCACACTAAGCACAAGAATGCGTTTAGCTGTATCAGTGAATTCATGCCTTACTATGACTGAGCTTTTGAATGATGACTTAGAATTACATTACTAGTAGTACCATAGAAACTTCTGCTAATTGCTAAGTATACAAACTTCTAAAGGCTAAATTCTCAAAGGAGTACAGAAAAAAGTAGTAAGTTCCTTATATTTGAAGATATACTAAATGAAGAAAATAATTCATTATTTTCTTAATTAAAACAAATCTGGCTTTACATGTTTCAAAACAATGAAGGCTAAAAACCATTTACAATACAGATTCGGGTCTCAAAGCTTCAATCCCACACATTTCTAGCTACCCATCACACGTGTCTGTTGTATGAACGCTCCAGTCACACGCTCAGTACTGACTGGACATACTCTCAATCAATGTTTAGTCTTTACATCTGTGAAACAGGTCTTTCCTAGTTTCAACATACCGCTGCATTCCTGCTCTGAAGCAAAGGCTTTGTGTTTCGAATCAAGAGCCTATGGTCTGGATCCATAGTATATGGCCTCTTCTTGTTACTCTTCTCCTTCTCTTCATCCTCAGAGTCATAGAAATTCTTTTCATTGTCTTCTAGACCATCGTCCTGTGAAGAAAACAAATCCAACCCCAAGATTAGGTGAGACTGTGAACAGCCAAGACATTACACAGCCAAAGAAACTATTCCTTTGAAAACATCTGCAGTAATAGACTGGAGAGAAGCTCAATCCACAAAGTGCCTGTCTTGTAGGCTAAGGGCCTGAGTTCAGTCCCCAGTATCCATATATGCAAATAATCAAGGGTGAAGCACTCAGTTTCTATGGCTGGACTATAAGCACTCGCTTAAAACCTTAAATCAAAATTAATCAAACATATTTAAACTCTACCTAAAAAAACGCATAATAAAAATGCTTTTTTAAACTGTAACTACAGAAAACTACAGCTGGCAATAAAATCCTAAAATGCTCATAAATATTTCTTTTAATAAGCAATTATTTGTTCTGTTTCTTCTTCATTATTAATATATTTTATTGGAGTATGACTATATTACTTTAATGAAAAACATATTTTAATACATTTTTTTACTTAAAAAACATTTAGGATTGTGGTAGTAATCTTAGTTAAAAAATTTCAAAGGAGTAATTTTTCATTACTATTTCCCACACAAGAATCAAAGATGTTATAGAGCTATTTAAATTTTTTCTAGAAACTCTTACTTATTAATTCTTACAATTTCCTAAAATAGAAGGGAGAACTTGAAATAACATCTATATGTGGCCCAGAGTAGTCAAAAAGTTAAATATCTCTGCTTTAAAGTTTTAATAAGGGACAATAAGATTTTAAAAAGAAAGAAAACAGCTGCCTGTAGATGAAACAACTGACTCCAGCACGGGTGTACGGAGACAGGGCCAGCACAGGTGTACGGAGACAGGGCCAGCACGGGTGTACGGAGTCAGGGCCAGCACGGGTGTATGGAGTCAGGGCTAGCACGGGTGTATGGAGTCAGGGCTAGCACGGGTGTATGGAGTCAGGGCCAGCATGGGTGTATGGAGTCAGGGCTAGCACGGGTGTATGGAGTCAGGGCCAGCACGGGTGTATGGAGTCAGGGCTAGCACGGGTGTATGGAGTCAGGGCCAGCACGGGTGTACGGAGACAGGGCCAGGACGGGTGTACGGAGTCAGGGCTAGCACGGGTGTATGGAGTCAGGGCCAGCATGGGTGTATGGAGTCAGGGCCAGCACGGGTGTACGGAGACAGGGCCAGCACGGGTGTATGGAGTCAGGGCCAGCACGGGTGTATGGAGTCAGGGCCAGCACGGGTGTATGGAGTCAGGGCCAGCACGGGTGTATGGAGTCAGAGCCAGCACGGGTGTAGGAGACAGGGCCAGCACGGGTGTACGGAGACAGGGACAGCACGGGTGTACGGAGACAGGGACAGCACGGGTGTACGGAGTCAGGGCCAGGACGGGTGTACGAGTCAGGGCCAGGACGGGTGTACGGAGTCAGGGCCAGGACGGGTGTACGGAGACAGGGCCAGCACGGGTGTATGGAGTCAGGGCCAGCACGGGTGTACGGAGACAGGGCCAGCACGGGTGTAGGAGACAGGGCCAGCACGGGTGTAGGAGTCAGGGCCAGCACGGGTGTAGGAGACAGGGCCAGCACGGGTGTACGGAGTCAGGGCCAGCACGGGTGTATGGAGTCAGGGCCAGCACGGGTGTACGGAGTCAGGGCCAGCACGGGTGTACGGAGACAGGGCCAGCACGGGTGTAGGAGACAGGGCCAGCACGGGTGTACGGAGACAGGCCAATGTCAGTGCTGCCGCATTACCAACCTTTCCCTGTTGTCACTGTTTGCTGTAACGCTTGACAGAAGATGTGTATTATAAAACTTCTATGGAGATTAAGTTCACTTAGTGAAGCTTATCCAAGGGCTCAGTCTCCAGCACAAATCAGCACTGAGAATCAGAGACTCTGTATGCAGAGCTCTGAAGAGCAAGTGCTTCTTGTGTACAGTACCCAATGTAGCATGCAGCTGCTACAGCAGCCTGCACTGGGCAGACCATAAAATAAATACAGTTCCTATGCTTAAGAAATTAAGGCATAAAACAATTTTTATAGAAACGTCAGATTTAATCTTTATGTCACTTTTATATAAGGGTAATAATTTTGGCAATCAATTACAGAGTTAATTAAATTTGTCAATCTTTAAGAAAAATTCAACTTGACTGACAATACTTTGTGACACCGCTGACCCATCAAGTGGGGAAAGATTCGTGCTATCTTAAAGATAATAAATAACATACTTAACTAAGTAAGTGGAGGTTCAAAGTTGTTACACCTCTGACATCACTGAATAGTTGAAAGACAGTTGTTCTTTGTTAAAAGTTATATGAGTGGAATGAATCTTACTTTTCCATATCCAGGAGCAGAAAAGCTACTTAAACAAGCAAGGGAAACAAGCTATATTAAGAAAGATAAGTGGTCTATCTGCTTAAGAGTAAAAACAAATGAGTTTGAAAGACCTTAAAATGAACTTTATAAAAAGAAACTGCCAAATGTTCTAGTTAGGATAATAACCTTTTAAAAACATAAAAAAATAAACCAATTCTAACACACCTCCACTCATACGGAAAGGCACCGTGTCATAAATGTTCTATTTTTAGTAGAACTGCTTGGTTTCCAGAGCTTCCTCTACAATATGGAATACACTGTGAGCTGGAGTGAAATCAGCTCTAGTGTATGCATCTGTTAATGGAGCACTAAGCAGAAAGGCTTCTCCCATACACCTAAGAGAGCTGTGATGGAAGCCCCTCAGTATTACCCCACACACGAAACCTGTATCAGAGTACACTGTGCCTATTAGTGTAGTCCTCTTTGTATGCTGGTTTCTCAGTCTATAGATAAAAGGGGTAACAAAGAAAAAGAAACTAAGCTATACGTTTCTGGGTCAAGAGGCAAGGAAAGAAAATCACAGTTTACAGGTGCTTACCCCAAAGACATTCAACACACATTAAATTATTGGGCTACAGAGATGGCTCAATAGGTAAACACTTATGGTTCAACCTTGTGGGCCTGAGTCTGGATCCCCACAGCCCACAGAGGCTGGATGTGGTGAAGCACACCGGCAACACCAGCACTGGCGGAACAGACAAGAGATCCAGGGCTCACTGGACCACTTGTCCAGCCACAACAGCACACATCAGGCACAGGGAAAGATTCTGCCTTTAAAAAGGCTATGGTGGGACTCTAGGGATGGCCCAGATGTTAAGAGCACAAACTGCTCTTAAAGAGGAACCAGGTTTGCTTCCCAGCACCCAAATGGTAGTTCACAACTGTCTCCAGCTCTACTTCCAAGAGATCCAATTCCTCTTCTGGCCCCTAATGGCATTGTACAAGTATAGTATACGTACATACGTACACGTACACGTACACACACACACACGTGAAACGCTCATACACATAAAAAAATAAATATTTATAATGTGGTAGTTTGAAAGAAAATAGCCAAATAGCCAGCAAAGGAAATGGCGGCACAGTTAGGCTTTGATGGAGGAAGAGTGCCACTACGGGGGTGACCTTTGAGTCCATATGCTCAAATTATGCTCAATGTCACAGTTCACTTCCTATTGCCTGTGGATCAAGATGTAGAACTCTCAGCCTCAGCTCCTTCTCCAGCACTATGTCTGCCTGCATGCTACTATGGACCACCATGATGATAATGGACTAAATCTCTGAAACTGTGAGCCACCGCAATTAATGTTTTCCTTTATAAGAGTCGCCGTGATCATGGTGTCTCTTCACAGCAACAGAAACCCTAACTAGATGTATAACTGAAAAGGTAATTAATGAAAAAACAAACATTCTAACATCAAATTCTTGCCTCCGTGTACCCCATAAAAGAGTACACTTGAACACACGTGTGTACTCATGCAAAAATATTTAAAAGATTCAATCAATATACTACACGTGTTTCTGTAGAAGGAGCTTAACTTTTATTCAATTTGAAAGAGAATGGCCCCCACAGTCTCATATATTTAAAAGTTAGGTCCTTAGTTGGTGTAACTGTTGTGGGAAGGATTAGGAGACACGGCCTTCTTACAAGTCACTGGGGGTGAGTTTTGACATTTCATAAACCCATACCATTCAGTGTGCCTCTCTCTGCCTCATGCCTGCGGATCGGATGTAAACTCTCAGTTACTGCTCCAGTGCCGGCCTGCCTGCTGCCTTGCTCCCCGGCATGATGGTTATGAACTCACCCTCAAGCAAACCCTCAATTAATGCTTCCTTTTACAGGTTGCCTTGGTGTTTCTTCACAGCAACAGAAAAGGAGGAAGGGACCATAGAGGAAGCAAGGGAGGGAGAGGGTAAGAAACCCTCAGAAATAGACACAGAGAAATTTATTTTAAATCTTCTCATCTCATTTAAAAAATGGGAACCAATTTGGATTAAGAAAAGCTTTGTGAATTATATAAAGTATTTTAAACACAGAGGAGACACAGATATAATGCTATGATGGAGAATTACATAGGAACTGTGGAGTGCTGCAGGATAAAACAGGACCAAAAACTCCATGAGCAGAGGAACTAGGAAGCTGGATGATGCACACGGGGGACTAAATAGATTCTTGCACATGGATTTAAATTTTTCTGTAACTTAAAATGGTGAGTCTAACTTCTTGCCTACCTAACTGGAGTATCCAAGACAGTGTGGTGCAGACAGATCCATGGAAGCAGAACAGGAGGCCCACAAACACACTCAGAGGGACACAGCGCCACTGTCACAAAACTGACAATAAAGCAAGGAAAAAAAGTCTTTTCCAAAACTGGGTATCATCATATGAAAATTAAATGAATGTGAACACAGGCCTAAAACTCGACAAAAATTAACTTGATAATGAACTACGGACCAGAACGTAAAACACAATCTATAAGCTGCGAGAGGTTAACATAAAAGAAAACACAGATCAACTTAGGTACTTGGGTATGGCAACTTTTAGATACAAAACCAAAGAAATGATTTGTGGGAAAAGAGCCCAAAAGCTCTATTTTTTGCACTTTGAAGTATTCTCAGTACTCATTAGGAATTTTACTGAGGTCTACAGAGTAGACCTACACTCTATAAACTACAAGCAAGAAGGAGAAACAAGACTTCATGGAAGAAAGAGAGCAGAAACAGGGTCCCTTGCGTTATTCCCTTTTTCAATAATGGACCCAGAGCTCAAGAAAAAAAAAAAAACTAGACTTAACTAAAAACCTCTGCTTCACTAAGATGAAGTCAAGAGAATTAGAAGACAAGCCTCAGATAGGGAGGGCCCTTACTCAAACTATGCCAAGAATTGTTCAACCTTGACAACAAGAAGACAAGTAGCCCAGTCTTTAATATAGTTAAAGGCCTAGCAAGCCCCATCCTTTCCCACATCTGTGTGTGTGTGTGTGTGTGTGTGTGCGTGTGTGTGTGTGTGTGTGTGTGTCTGTCTCTCTCTCACACACACACCTATCAACCCCCTTCAGAGACCATCCACAAATCAAGGGAGCAAAGAATGCAAGAGTCAAAGGATGAGAAGGAACGACATGAAGAGCTGTCTTCTATGACATGTCGTGAAGGAACCTGCAAAAGACCATTGACATTGCATCATGGAGGTGGGCTCATGGGTCCCCACGTCCCTCTGAGAAAATACAGGCAATTATATGTCAGGTAGGGACAGTCAAATTCCTTGGTGGTGTAGTCTCCGGTAATTTGCCTTTATTAGAGTAAATAATCTCATACTCATGTTCATGCAGCAGACCTGATGAAACGCAGTAGGCACACAACAAAACACACAAAAGTGCATGCAGCACTTTGGGAAGAAGAAAGGGTTCAGTTATGTGTGTGGGGGTGTGTAAAGGGAAATATGATCAGAGTATATTATACGTGTATTAAATTGTGAAAATCATTTTTTAGAGTAAAGATGGCAAACAACCAAATGAAAAGATGGTCAATATCGTATGGCATTAAGGAATAACCACATCAAAAAAGATATGACCTGTCACAGCCCAGAGGATTGTTTCCTGCAGTGGAACATGCACATGATAAATACAATGATGTGAATCCCACAGCTTTTGCTGATAATCATGTGTTAATGTAGGCTTCCAAACTTAAAGGTACAGATACACATGTGAGAGCTAAGGGCATACAGAGAAATCCCATCACTTCGAACTCATTTGACTGTGAACCGATGACTCACTTTGTACAATCTAAGCTTTAAAAATGAAAACAAAAACAGCGAGTTTGAATATCTTAACTGTAGAATGTGAAAATAGGACCTCTCTACTCAACCATTCCAAAGCCAATGGCTAATGAAATCAAACAAACAAAAAAATCAATATAGCTTCACTTTGCTCCACTTACTTCAGAAAACACACATATGACACTGAATGTTTCTTGAAGGCAAAACCACAAATAGTATTTTACTTTGGAAGAGGTATAGTCAACGTACCCCTGGTACACTGTAGGAAGGACACCATGAAGTGGGAAACCAGACTTACACAATAATACTGTGTACAGACCTTCTACCTGGAGCTCCAAACACAGTGCTCACAGACTCTGAGGACAATCTTTGCTTTGCACGGAGATTAAGATGAGAGGCAGACAGACACTTCATCTGAGTTTGGTAAGAAATAAATACAAACTATCATCTTTTTGTCAGTTTACACAAGCAACAAAGAGAAAAAGTTAGCAATAGCTAAAACCACAAACAATATTTTATGTCTAAAATTTGATGACAGGAAAATATTTTTGGGAAATATACTTGCCCATCGTGAACAATGACAGGGGGCCGTGTGAAACAAACGATATTATGAGCCACAAGTCTCTTGATACAGTAAAGTGCAAGCAGAAATGTACCTTTTAATCCTCAAAACTCACGAGTCTGGAGGTGAAGCATGGATTTATTACCTTTCACAGGCAGAAAATAAAGAAGCACAGGACATACACTGCCAAGAATCTCACGGGTTCAAAGCAAGGGCTGGCCTGAACTCAGGAACTGCTCTTCTCTGTCCTATCGCCCCTCCCCTTTACTACTTGGCGCCTGTGACCACCAGCCTTCTGAATTCCACAACAACCTTAGGACTTACACCAAAATCACACAATCCTTGTAGCACGCTGAGGCTTTAGACTGTACCTTAAGGCTGAAACCTGGGGCTGGAGAGATGGCTCAGAGGTTAAGAGCACTGACTGCTCTTCCAAAGGTCCTGAGTTCAATTCCCAGCAACCACATGGTGGCTCACAACCATCCATAAGGAGATCTGGTGCCCTCTTCTGGCCTGCAGGCACACATGCAAACAGAATACTGACAATACTGTATACATAATAAATAAATAAATATTTTTTTTAAAAAAAAAAGGCTGAAACCTGACTCCTGCACGGGAGCATCCAGGACAGACCCATGTAAACTGAGACACTGCACTGGTCAACCCCAATTATTATCTCAGATCAGCACAGCATTTGGGGCCTGAAGAAGCCTTCTTCCTGGTTGGCAGACAGCCACCTCATGCAGGGTAAGTGCATCTCACACAATATAAACATGAGGAAGCAATCTCTGGCACAGCTGCTTGCAAGGGCACTAAGTCCCTCCAAAGCAATAGTTCTCAACCTGTGGACCGTGATCCCTTTGGTACCAAACGACCCTTTCAAAGGGATCACCTATCAGATATCCTGCATATCAGATATTTACATTATGATTCATAAAAGTAGCAAAATTACAGTTATGAAGTAGCAATGAAATAATCTTATGCTTGGGGTCAGCACAACATGAGGAACTGAATTAAACAGCTGCAGCATCAGGAAGACTGAGAATCACTGCTCTAAAGGTACCCTTACAGCTTTACCTAAACCTAATAACCTCTAAAAGGCTCCTTCCAAATACCACTACATAGAGGGTTACAGTTTCACTGGGGGTTCTGGGGAGGCACAAACAGTTCATCACATTTCTGTATTTATGGCACACCTCTCTGACATTAGGTGAGATACCTCTAATAAGAGCAGAGAGAGTACGTGGTTAGCAGGAACCTAACTACTCAGATAATCAGCTATTTATTCACTACAGAAAACATATGGGCAAGAACAAACACAGTAGGAACACCTTTTAAGTTTTTTTCTAAAGAAAAAGTGAAATTTCACCCCCAGAATTCAATATGCCTCACAGGTATGCACACTGGTGTGAGACACCGCCCCCACGAGAGAACTGCTCTGCTGTTGCTCTGGGTGCTTCATACCACAGTCCAGCAGCCATTCTACCCCACAGGTGGATGTGTGGGTTTGAGGACCACTGAACACTGAATCTCCTCAATACATCATGATTATGGAAACACCTGTGCACAGAAGTTTTGTGTTGAGCAACTATGGAATTCAGTGTTCAATCGCCCACAATACTGCTCATTTCCATGTTTAGCTGTATGCTCAGCTTACTATACAAGAAACATACTTTCAGAATGCAGCCCTTCCCAGTCTTTGTTTCTACGAATGGGATGGAAGACCTGCATAGAGCACTCTTCAATTCCCCTAGAATAAAATGTGCACATGGCCATGCTGATCAGGGCACAAAGTCCAAACGCCTGAGAAACAGGGATTGCGATTATCCTAGATCCACTAATGGGAATAAAAAAAGGTGCATTTGGCTGAAGTAAATACATTTTAGAACAGTACTCAATCACAAAGCAGGAAATTTTAAACCACCCTAAGTAGAAGGGACAGTGACTTCTCATATATTCCCTCGCTCCTCATCCTAACCCCTGGGACAAAGGTTACATTACAGGCAGGGAAGCAAATGTGCCTGGGATTGAAATAGATAAGTTTAATTCTTCTTAGGGCGTTAAAAACAAACGGATTAAAGCAAAGCTTTTATAATATGTTGAGAAATTCTAGAATGAGAGTGACAAATCAGCAAAGCCCACCCACTTGAGACAGGGTCTCACCATATAGCCCAGTAAGGCCTGGGACTTATTACGTGGAGAAAGCTGGCTTTAAACTCAGAGATCTATCTGCCTGGCCAACCTTCCAAGTGCCAGGATTAAAGGCTAAACCACCACACCTGGCTCTGAAGCTTCTTCTTAATCAACAGGGAATCCCGATACTTAGAATAAGACATGTGTACATACATTTGTGTTCTGAATTAAGAGTAGGGAACCAGGGCTCTGGGAAACTCGCATTTCAATTATTTAGAAAGAAAGAAAAAATGGAATTTTAAAGATCTATATAAACACATTAAATTTTATTAAGGATTATTTAGTCTCTATCAATACCCAAATATCTATATCTAATTTAAAGGAAGCATTAGAACCATTCGACAAAGTTGTATGAGAGTTATTTAAAGATTATACAACAACAACTGAAGTTGGAGAGATAGTTCAGTGGTTAAGAGCACTGAATGATCTTCCAAGACTGGGAAAGACTTTTAGCACTCACAGGGAGGCTCACAACAGTCTGTTATTCCAGTTCCAGTGGATCTGACTCTCTTCTGTCAAATATAGGCACCAGGTACACACATGGTACACAGACATATATGCTGGCATAACACCCAAACACATAAAAAGTAAAAAATAAATTAATAATAATAAAAGATAATATGACTATTGCTGTGTGTTCTGGTGTGTACCTGTAATCCCAGCATTCATGAAGCTGAGACAGGAAGAGTCCAAGTTCAATGACAGCCTGGACTACAAAGTTAAGACCTTGTCTCAAAACAGACAGACAAAAAGAAGAGGAGAAGATAACAGAAGGGAACACTAGCAGAAGGTATTGTTAGGATGCCTCTGGAGAGGAACTAATGGTGAAATAGGGCGCCACACACAACAGAAAGGCAAGGCCAGCAATTCAACACCTAGAGAAAAGAAACCAAGGAAACACAGAAAGACCACAGGCAAAGGTTACAGCTTGTGCTCCCAAGACCCAGGATCCAAGCATCAGCAAGCCAACTTTCTGATTACCAGGACAGAAAGCCTACGTGTGTATAAAGGCATTTGTGGCATTAACACATAGACAATTATTAAAACTCTGTGTGACTTTTCCATGAATCTGTATCACAAAAGTAAAGAAAGTAACCCTCAATGGCAAAGATACACATAGGAAGTGCTTGGAGACACTGTGACCCACTGTCTACACTTACTTTGACAAGTATCAAGAAATTTAGGTGAGCCGGGCAGTGGTGGCACACACCTTTAATCCCAGCACACAGGAGGCAGAGGCAGGTGGATCTCTGTGAGTTTGAGGCCAGCCTGATATACAATAGCTAGTTCCAGGACAGCTAGGGCTATTATACAGAGAAACCCTGTCTCAAAAAACCAAAACAATAAATAAGTAAATGAATGAATGAATGAATGAATCAACGAATAAAGAAATAAACAAAAGCTACTCACTGATTTCCTTCTGCAAGCCATATAATCAGCTTGTTATTTAACAGAGATATCCTAGAATTACCAAAGGGAAAAAATTTCAAGTTACCGAGCATGGCCCTGAGCCTGTCCCAGAATCCATTCAAAAAGTTTGTTTTGTTTTTTACCTCATTTTATCACATATCTCTATCTAGGACAGACCTGGGAGTTCCCTAATCAGCCATGTTTGCTAATGTCAAGTTCCGTTTAAAATTTTTTTCCATAAAAAGTTGGGGTAAATATGGACTTCCATCTCTGACAGCCAGAATTTATATTACAGTATAGACATCAAAAAGGAAATTAAATAAGCTTATGTTTCTAATAAACAGCATAAAGCACTAAAGGCACAGAATTTAAGGAAACACCAAAGGATGAAAAGTGGGAGGGCGGGCGGCGGCTCAGTGACGAGTCTCAGCAGGTCCTGTGGACTGCCCTCATGAGCTCACTTCCCAGATTCCAATCTGAGAGACTCACAACCACCCAGAGTCCTAGCTCTGAAATACACAACACCTCTGGCTGCCAAAAGCCCCGGCACCCACAAGCTCACACCCCAACATAGACACATACATACACATAATTAAAAAGAAAATCAAATCTTTTTCCCAAAGAAGAGGAGGGCACTTGTTCCCCAGAACATTAGACTCAGAAAACTTATTTCATATACTACTAATGGCTTCAAGCACTTATGAAGGTCACTGTGAACTGCTGTTTTTAATGTGAACGTTTTCATAACAAATTTTATAAAATGGAATGACCCAGCAACTTAGATAAAAACAGGTAAGTACTACAGATTAAGAACTTCCAACCTACAGTGCAACTTTTTCTCCACAGACCAGATACCTACTTAAGATATCAAAATACACTGCATTGTAGAGTTGGAGAGAGGCCCAGTGGTTAGGGCACTTGCTGCTCTTGCAGAAAAAGGACTCCAGCTCATGACTGGCATTCCTGGGGATCTGATGCCCTATTCAGGCCTCCGCAGGCACCAGGCTCATTTATAGTATTCATACACACATACAAGCCAAACACACATGCATGCATGCACACGAACAAAATAAAAGTAAATAAATCTTTAGAGGACACCGTATCATAATCAAAATAAACCATTTCAATATTTGGGATATCCTTGATATCCAGAAAATTTTTCTCAGAACACTTTTAGTTTTTACTTAATCTAATATCATTCTGTGTGTAATGTGTGTGTATGTATTAAAAGCCAAAATTTAAATATTATTTCAAAACTACAATCTTCTCAAAATTGTATGAAATTGGTGTGAAGAATATGGTAGACTACTGTTTCCAGCACCCAATCTCATTATAGAGATCTTCATGGATTTCCTAAGGCTGAGAAGCTGTTTCAGAAGAAACCATGTGTTTGCTCAGGCATGGCTCCTCTAGCTACTCAGCCCTTTACAATGGTTGAGAGCTTTCAGAGGGTGTATAATGGAACTCTAGCTAAAAAGAAGTAATGAAGTATGGGATCAGTGAGGCTCAGAGGGATATGTGGAAAAACACAAAGGCATCTGACCTGAAGCTGAGCTTCCAGACAGAATGCCTTGGCTGGACAAACTGTCTCAAACCGTTCCAAAAACCCAGCCCTCAAAAGGCGCTGAAGAAGAATCAGATGCACTCAAATCTAAGGTGCACTCAGCATGGTGCATGCCTACAGTCTCTGCTTTTGGAAGACAGAGGTCAGACAGTCTCAGACTCAAGAACACCCTGGATTATATTAAGAGGTTCCAGTCCAAAAAATAAAAATAAAAAAAAAAGAGGTTCCAGTCCAATCTCACTCATTATCAAAACAAAATCAGCAAAGGACTGGAAATGCAGCCAGCTCAGTGATCAAGTACTTACTCACCAAGTATGAGGTACTAGGTTTAACCTTAGAAGCTGCCACCAAAACAAACAAACAAAAAAACAAACAAAAACAAAAAAAAAGAAAGGAAAAGAAAAGGAAATTAATAAGTAAGTGAAGTTTGCCCATAGAAAGAGTAAAACTTAGAGGCGTGAGACTTTAGTAAATATACACCATTCCCTAGTCTTACATAAAAATGAGAGGGAAAAAAAACCTACCTATGGGGTAGCATGTAGTGATATTTTATTTGTGTTTTAATAAATAAAGCTTGCCTGAAGGGTAAGCCACTGGAGGCCAGGGAGTAGTGGCTCACATCTTTAATCCCAGTAGTTGGGAGACAGAGGCAGAGGGATCTCTGTGAGCTCAAGGCCAGCCTGAGCTACACAAATAGAGCCAGAAACAGATTTTGGTGGCTCCTACCTTTAATCCCAGTGTTTGGGAATCACACACCTTTAATCCCAGCACTAGGGAGGTGGAGACAAGTGCGAAATGACTGGGTGGAGAGAGGAGCATAAAGTTCCAGGAGCTCAGGGGAGTGTGGAGTCTGAGGTTGGGTGGAGACACAGTGCAGCCTAGGCAGTCTGAGGATTGCCCCTTTGGTCTGAGAATTGGTAGAGGTAAAATATCTCTCTAGTGGCTTGGCTGTTTTGCTTTTCTGATCTTCAACTTGAACCCAATATCTGTCTCTGGGATTTTATTATTTGTGCTACAGTGGCACATGCCTTCAATCTCAGTACTTAGGAGGTAGAGGCAGGAGGATCTCTATGAGTTTAAGATCAGTCTGGTCTACAAATCAAGTTCTAGGACAGCCAGATTACACAGAGAAACTCTGTCTCAAAAACCTAAAAATAAACAAATAAATATAGAATAAAAATACAGAATAAAGATATTTGCTGATGAACAGAATTTAAGAATTCACTGCTGTCAGGAAATAGTAAATATGTGCCTTATTTAGAAATTTTAAAAGGAATTACATCAGCTGGGCGATGGTAGCATATGCCTTTAGCACTTGAGAGGCAAAGGTGGTTGGATGTCTCTGAGTTCAAGGCCAGCAGGGTGTGCACAGCAAGTTTTGGGACAACTGGGGTTACGCAGAGAAACCACGTCTCAAACAAAACGAAACAAAATACTTAATTACAACCACAGAATCACACACAAAGAACATGAAGGAACTCAGGCATGGCGAAGAAAACAACAGAAAACTATGTCTCATAAGCCTTGCAATAGTATTAAATTTAAATAGTACAGGGAGCAGAGAGCTGGAGCTGGTTATCAACAACTGTCAAATATTAAATAAAAGATGTTTAAAGACAAGTACATATTACTTGAATAAAATTAAAAACACTTGAAAAGGACCCTTATAAGGGTCATTCAATCAGAACAAGCAATGAACCAAAGACTGGGAGATCCTCAGGCTGCATGTTTCATAACCAGGGGAGGAGAGCCCTGGCTTCACTATCAGCCCCAGGTTCACAGGTCCCCAAGAAACTGTGTATGAAGCCCGTGTCAGTTGTCTGCTGACACACAAACTTCTTTCATTTTTATTGAAAAAAAACCCTATTCTACAATAAATCCTCAGCATTTTATTTTTAATAATTCTACAGAATTAAAAATTAATAAAATCTACTAATAGTTCACTGGAAAGAAAAAAATTACAAAATTTGTTTTTTTTAACCTGTTGAAAAGAACCACACATATGCAACATGTATACAAGCTATGTTTATGTATATAGCATGTATTTTGATGGGTTTTTTTTCTAACAACCTTTGGTAAAATATACGTACTAAAAATGCTTAAGGAAAACTCCAACCTTAGGCCTATGCAAGGATCTATAAGTTCAAATACAGAAATACAGAGAAAGACAAAAGTAAATTAATCACTCCCAACTATCCAAATGATAGAGATAAATGTTGCAAGAACTTCATCCCTGGCTTCATATTCTAAACGGTTATGGTGAATATTTACTTTTAAGTTTCAAATTACCGAAGTAAACAGTTTTGATAATTGCTAAATCTCCCATCTCCTAGCAATTTTAGTAGAACTGGATCTATAAATGGAAAGAATTCCTGTCTGGACCAAACAGTTTTATTCAGTATCAGCTTACAGGTAATGTGAGAACAGGGCTTAGCTTCCTTGGTTTTTTGTTTGCTTGTGCTTTTATTTCACTTTATTTTTAAATAACTCGTAAAAGAAGATTTGTTTGATCTGAAGAGAAACTAGAGTATTAAATCACTCTTAAACATTCATTTTGTTTTATATTTATTTTCAAAATAAATAAATTTATTTTCAAATCCATTATTTTTATAAATGCAATTTTATGTAAGAGATTTACATGCTCTTCCATAACAGGCTTCAATGACAAAGAAAATACTTAAATAATGTCATATCCTTGAAAATTATACAAACTTGACCTAGAATAGAAAACCAGCCAACACAGACTGCAAAAGAGTAAGGTAAATTTAAGAAAATAAAAATGCAAATATGCATTTTAGTAGTCTCTTGAATTTATTAACCTAAAAGGTTTAATTTCCATTTTCCTGCATCAGCTTTATTTATAAAATGTCGTGCCCTATAAATATGCTGTTATTTTCTATAGTCAAGCACTCTCTTAACAAATCTTCTCATTAATATGTAAATTTAAAGTCAATCGGTCTTCTCTCTGACAGCCCCATGAATTCCTAGTACACTGTATAATCGGCTTTGACTTGGCATCCACTATTTATCATCAAAGATGTCAGTTAGAAAAATTATGGAAAATGCACTGCAATTGATATGACTGCAATCTACTTTGTCAACACTTAATTGTTCCTCAAATCGTACATTTACATATAAACAGCCTAAATACTGATCTATAATGATGCAAATAAACTAAATTAAAAATCTCTTCTGCCCCGAGGAAGCTTATCTGTATATGATGTGTTCATTTAAAAACTGACTGACAAAAGTATGCCCATCAGCTCATCTCAAACACTATTTCTAATAATTTTCAATTCCTAAAAGCTAACATTTTACTACCCTTCAAGAATATTAACATAATCAGAGGGCTTTGGAAATAGCTCTGTAGGTAACAGCACTTGTACAAATATGAAGGCCTGAGTCTGAATCCTCCACACCCACGTGAAAAGCCTTCTGTGCTCACTGGGTGCCAGCCTCTCTCCAGGTGCAGCGAGAGATCGGATCTCAGTGAAACAGGTGGTGTTGAACAGTAGTTTTTCTGGCCTACACATCCACCATGTGTATGCACACATTACAGTTAAAGGAAAACAGTATTTTTTTCCTTTGGAAAGCATATTTAATTACAGATATCATCAAATCGAGCACCAGAGAGTAGGGTCTCTGAGGTTAGTTTTGACAGGAAAAAACAAACAGGAAACTCAAGCCACATTCAAGTCAATAGGTAATGTAATATAAAGGAAAGAATGACAGTCCTGAATATCGCATAACTGTTTCTAGATTTACCTTTTCTAAACAGCATGCTTAGCTGAACTGCTAAAACCTGTGTGCCTCAATATTTTTATCTGTAAGTAGATATGAAAATTCTGACTGCCAAAATAGTGGTTTGAATGAGAATGGCCCATATGTTTGAAATCTTGGTCCCCAGTTGGTGGCACCATTTGGGAAAGATTAGGAGGAGGTGTGTCAATGGGGGTGGGCTCTGGGGTTACAAAAAGCCCATGCCATTCACTGTCTCGTGCCTGTCTCAATTGTAAACTCTCAGTTACCGTTCCAGCACCAAGCCTGCCTGTTGCCATGCCCCCTGCTATGACAGGCATGGAGTCTAATCTTGGGAAACCATTAGCCCAAAATAAACTTTCTTCTCTAAGTTTGGTCAGGGTCTGTCTACTCCCTAATGCCAACTTCTGCTTAGTTACTATCTCTTGCGGTGGTAGGACACCACACCCACAGAAACCTTGTCATTACACAAGAAAGTACAGCAAATGATTAGAGTACTATTCTTCACATTGTCTCTTAATACGAAAGGGAAACCAAAATCTCTGATATAACTTCTAAGTTGATATGTTAATTTGGTGACACTTTTTTCTTAAAACTAAAATGCCCTTGATTTATGGAACAGTTGTATTTGCACAGCATTTATGGGCGTGATTACAGCCTATGGATGAAAGTGAATGAGGTACTCAAACAAAGCATTCTTTCTCCACGATTCCAAGAAGGCCAGTCACTACTCAGTACGCATTTGAAGTAGTACTCTACTATGTTACTCTACGCTATTATAACCTTAGTTATTATAAAAAAAAATAAAAACTAACTATAAAAACATTTAAAACACTGGGTGGTGGTGGCACATGCCTTTAATCCCAGCACTCAGGAGGCAGAGGCAGGCGGATCTCTGTGAGTTCGAGGCCAGTCTGGTCTACAGAGCTAGTTCCAGGACAGGCTGCAAAGCTACAGAGAAACCCTGTCTCGGAAAACCATGAATGAATGAATGAATGAATGAATGAATGAATGAATGAATGAATAAAGCATTTAAAACAGTTTCTGAAATGGAAAGCAGATACAGAGCTGCAAATGTCTCAGTTTCAACAGTGACTAAATTGTCTTTATGAGTGTATGTTTTACAACGCACTTTCATTTTAATTATGTGTGTGGGTACATGTCTGCGTGTGGCTAAAGGCACATGAGTACAGGTGACTGAACTTGGAGCTGGAATTCTGGGCAGTTATGAGCCATCAAACACGCTAGAAATGGATCCTCTTAACCACTTAGCCACTGAGCCATTAGTCTAGCACCTTTTTTTTTTTTTTTGGTTTTTCGAGACAGGGTTTCTCTGTAGCTTTGGAGCCTGTCCTGGAACTCCCTTTGTAGACCAGGCTGGTCTCGAACTCCCAGAGATCCGCCTGCCTCTGCCTCCCGAGTGCTGGGATTAAAGAAGGCGTGCGCCACCACTGCCCGGCAGTCTAGCAACTTTTAAACTAAATCAAAATCCTACAGAAGCACAAATTCCTGAGCTTCTCACTCAATGTATCTGCAGCAGTCAGCACCAAGATAGATGCACGCAGTTTAGAGAAAGGAGTGCGGTATGGACATGACTCAAGTCTTGACACATTCAAAGAGCAGTTTTGCAGAGCCGCACATGACTGCTACTACAGCAAGAACTGACTACATTTTTTCTCCCAAAGGTTATTTGCAAACTATTAAGAAAACACAAGTTGCAACCCTAATATTCTGGCATGCTGGGCTAAACAAGACGTGCAACTGGAACTTAAGAGTCATTTTTCCATGGATCGAGGTAAACTGACAACATCTTACATTAATAAGTAAAGTTAGATTTTTATCCATAGTAAAATTGTAACTCCTAGCATTACTGAAATTAAATAGCCACCAACTGTTGCCTCTCAAGGGTCAACAAGAGGTTAATATGAAAAAAACCAAAAACATTATTTTTTTTTTTTTTTTGATTTTCGAGACAGGGTTTCTCTATAGCTTTTGGTTCCTGTCCTGGAACTAGCTCTTGTAGACCAGGCTGGCCTCGAACTCACAGAGATCCGCCTGCCTCTGCCTCCCGAGTGCTGGGATTAAAGGCGCGTGCCACCATCACCCGGCTTAAAAACTTTATTTTTATATTTTACACTACACTAAAAGTACTTCTGTAACTTAAAAAAAAATAAAGACTATCATTTAAACTAACGGAAATTTACAACTCTGTCTAAATGATTTCCTTACCTTATTTCCTTTAAGGCAGAGCATTATGTCTCAAAGGAAATCAAAGCAAGCTGCACCAAGAAAGAAAACACCTTTTCTGTCAAACCTTCAGTTCCAACATCCTTGCCCTCCCACAGCCACACTCCGCTCATGTGTGCATCACACACGGCGCCCGCCCACAGCACACCCACCCACATTGCATCCAGCACACCCACCCACCCACACTCTGCCCACCCACACTGCATCCAGCACACCCACCCACCCACCCACACTCTGCCTACCCACACTGCATCCAGCACACTCCGCCCACCCACAGCACACCCACCCACACCGCATCCAGCACACTCCGCCCACCCACAGCACAGCCACCCACACCGCATCCAGCACACTCCGCCCACCCACACTCTGCCCACCCACACCGCATCCAGCACACTCCACCCACCCACACTCTGCCCACCCACACCGCATCCAGCACACTCCGCCCACCCACACTCTGCCCACCCACACCGCATCCAGCACACTCCACCCACCCACACTCTGCCCACCCACACCGCATCCAGCACACTCCGCCCACCCACACTCTGCCCACCCACACTGCATCCAGCACACTCCACCCACCCACACTCTGCCCACCCACACTGCATCCAGCACTCTGCCCAGCACATCTCAAAAGCCCTGTATCGGTCTGGAAATCATAGGGTCTACGATGATGCCATGGTCAGATGGATGAGTGACAAAGAAACAATCAACAAAGTCCAATTCTAGTACGTTGAGATGGTAATAAGATTACCTTCTCACAGGAACTAATGTTCATGGAAGTAACATGCAAAACACACCCACACACAGACACAAAATCAGCCCCTTCCTCTTCAAGTATGTAACAACAGCAGAAATACACATGTAATTATAGAATTTAACTTATCTTTGCTTTTGTATATGGTTTTACTAATTTCATATAAAAAAGATGAAATAAAACTCCAAGAGTGAAAGACGAACTACAAAACTCTAGTTTTAATACTTAGTTACAGATTTTTAGAAGATTCATGTATGCTCAGCTACAGTTTCTATCTGCTAACAAGAGAGAAGGTCATTTGTACAGAAGTGCTGGGGTGAATAATAAGAAAACAGCAGTTAAAAACTCCAACATGAATTCTCTGCTTATGCCCAGTCAACTCCCTGACAGGGGCTGGTTGAGCAGACACACAACTGCTGACACTGGCATCCAGTGGCCATGGGATTGTCATCATGACACGCTGCTTCATTTAGTGAAACAGTCTTTCAAACTGGGCTCTGTTCAATAATAAATCAAATTAATTTCATAAGATAGAAATGTATACTAGTAGCAAAATTTTGTTGATCTGAGTCATATATAGCATAAGTTGCTTTTTAAAAATGTATTGTAAAAATGCAACAACTTTACTTACAATAAAGTTAAAGGGCTTCACAAAGAGACCTTGTCTCAAAAAATATGTAAAACTTCAAGCATAAAAAGGGCTAGGAGGATATAGTTAAATGGTAGACTCATTTTCCACCTGTGCAAGTCCAAGGTTCAATATACAATGTTCCCCAAAGCAATCAGAAAGAAAGAGAAGACCAAACAGACATGTAGCATTCAAGGAGATAAAAACATAAAAATGTTTTAAATATCTTTAATAGTAAAAAGAAAGTCAATGTAAAAAAATTTATAAAATGTTTTATAAAAATCTATTATGAGAATATTCCCACATTTATGGAATTTCACTAACATTTTTCTCTCACATTAATATTATTTTTAGTTTAAAAAAGCAAGATGTTCTAAATACTGCATAGTTAGTTGGGTAGCACTCACAACTGACTTTTCAAGTTTGTAATATTGGGGCTGGAGAGATGGCTTATGGATTAAGATTGCCTGATGCTGCTATTCCAGAGGAGCTGAGTCTGGTTCCCTGCACCTAAACAGGGTGTCTCACCTGTAACTTAATTCTAGGGAATCCACAACCTCTTCTGATCTACTCAATGACCCCACACACACACATGCACACACTCACATTGTGAAGACACATACACACACATTTGTGCAAATACACATGCAAACATACAAGTACATTGTAAAAACACACATGCATGTGCCGCATATACACACATGTATATGTACACACTCATGAACATGCATGCACATACACGAACATATAAGCAGATGTGCACACGCATGTATACACACATGCACACAAACACAGAAATATAAAAAATACTGCATTAAAAATAAAATGTCAAGCCAAGCAGCGGTGGCGCACACCTTTAACCCCAGCACTCGGGAGGCAGGTAGATCTCTGTAAGTTTGAGGCCAGCCTGGTCTACAAGAGCTAGTTCCAGAACAGGCTCCAAAGATACAGTGAAAACCTTCCTCAAAAAAAAAAAAAAAAAAAAAAAGCAAGCAAGCAAACAAAAATAAGATGTTAAAAGATAATTTTGCGCTCAGAATGTCCTTACACAAGCTTAAAATTTTGTATATGATTCTGCAAAGAAACAGTGAGTTTTATTACAAACTATATAATACAATTAAAAATCCTAAGTCTCCTTGTAAAGAATATAATAAATGTCTAATATTAATCTGCTAAAGAAACTAAGTTAGTTTCAGAGAATATTGAAGTACTGATTTCACACACTTTAAGTAAAAGTGAACATAGACATGCTTTAGAAGTATAAAACTGGAGGAAAGAAGTGTAAACGTTCAACAGTATTTTATGTATAAAGTCTAGAAATCAGCTACCCAAGGTGTGAACTCATGGTACAGAGTCACATTACGTACTTTAGCAAACTGGTACATAAGAGAAATGGGACTAAAATGTGTAAAATCAACTACAAATAATAAACAAGCCCTGAACTTGGAAATGCCACATGAACCTTGAACAGGTACCTTTTACCAGGTATCACACGAAAGGTATTACACAGTGCACCTTTATTTGGGAGTCAGCTGTGTCAAAGCGACTGACAACGACGGATCTCGGTTCCTTCACTGCTCATTCCCTGGCTGCACAGTCTGTAAAGTTAGCCTGCTCCCTTAGTACACACCATAGGCAGGAGGCCAGTCAGCACTCACCTCTCTCCAAGGACTGACGAACTGTGTCCGAGCGTATCGAGTTAGCATGTGGATTATGACAACCTGCCCCCACTCCTCGACATCTACCAGTAGGTTACAAAGCTTGCGGTAATTCCTGTGGATCAGATCGATTCTATCCGGGCACACTTCTTCAAAAGCCATCACCACACTGCCAGCTACCAGCTGAGAAGAAAGAAAGAGTGACTCATTGAAATACACACTGTCCATCCAAGATCCTACTGGGGTACTGCACTAGCACAGTCATGTTAGGACAATGTGAAAGCTTTAGTCATTCACTTAAACCGAGTAATAAAAAAAAGTAACATTTTCTTGAATAATACTCTTAAGACCTGTAATTAGTATGGAAAACAAATCTTCTGAAGAGAGATAAATTCAGGTTGTTTTACTTTTATCGGGTTAAATTCTAATAATTGCTTGTAAATGTGTTTAATATTAGTAATTCAGTTTTGGGATTTTGTTTGTTTGCTTTATTGTTGTTGTTATTGTTTGGTTTTTGGAGAGAGGGTTTCTCTGTATAACAGCTCTGGTTGTCCTGGAACCTGCTTTGTAGAGCAGGCTGGCCTCAAACTCACAGAGATCCGTCTGCCTCTCCCTCCCAAGTGCTGGGATTAAAGATGTGTGCCACCACCACCCAAACTTAAATTGTAAAGATGCTTTCTTAACTTGTAGCAACATTCAGAAAGAGATTCGAGACCATAACAAAGATCCCACTGTCAGTTTAAAGTGAAAATAGCAGTGATTCAGCATTTACATTAGAAAGAACACAAAGAACTAAGTGTTCAATGCAAAAACACCTCCAAATCTCACACATTTTAGTCCATTGTTTTACCAATATAATTTATTTTCAAATACAACACAGTGACTGAAATGCTAGTATATCATGCATAAAAATCAGAATAACGTATTGCCAAAAGGGGGCAGCTTCCCCCAGGCCAATTAATGAAATCACAAATGTAGACTTCTGAGTAGTTATGCTCTTACAAATCTTAGGTGAAACTAAGGTTCCTTCAGTATAAAGGTACAAGGCAAGCAGAATATTTAATATACAGATTCTTCTAAATGTATACCATATATACATACAGTTAGCCAACAGTGTAATACGGTTTTGAAAAAAATGAATTAATATATTCTTCTAAACACTAGGGATTTTCCTTTTAGTATCTAAAATTTCCCCAATGACTAAAAATAAACAATTAAATAGAAATATAACTTATTGAAATGGTACTTTTTGAGAAATATTAGCTACAATGATATTCATATTTCAAGTGTTTGTCCCTCTACTTGGTTACCATTTACTTTATTAATATGCAACCAACAACACAATTGAAAGAAAACAGCTCAGAATATAGACTTGCTATTATGCTAAACAAGTTGCAAGTCCTGCGGGGATTTTCTGAATTACCAATCAGTATAAACGTGAAGCCGCATTTATTGACTCCAGCCCAACCCATGTACTGGTGCCTGCTGGTCCCAGCATGTATTCACCTCAGTCGAAAAAGCAAAGAATTGATTATTTGTGTGCGCTAAATAAAAATGTATTATACATCTAGTTTCCTATTTGCTATTGATATGGAAAGCAAGTTAAATGCATGTTTTCAATACCACATTTTGATATGTACTGCATCAATTACTCTTCAAATATATTCGCAGCAACTTACAACCTGTGATTATGAGATTAAAATTAACAAATTAAAAATATCTTAAATTAACCAATTTAGAACATCAACTATGGAATAAATTACTATTTATGAGTTATAAACATGTATATATATTTTATATACAAATCTACAATTACTATCATTATATATAATAACTGCTATAATAGTAAACTACAAAAAGGAGGTATTTCTTAGACTAATCTATGAACCTGAACTCATTTTCATTTTTTAGATGCTATATAAAATCAAGGTATTTTTAAATTATTAAGTATTTTATTTCAAGTGATTAGACATCAAACAATGAGATGGAAAATCAGCTGCTGCAGGACATTAAATTTATCATGCCACAACAGCAAGCATGTAACTGTAGGGCACTAAAACATCCTAAACACCCAAGGAATCCCAGGAAGGAAGGAAAATCATCATTTAGGTACAAATAAAGCTCGAGGAAACACTAAAGATAGGAAGGATGTGAAAAGAGCATCATCTCAAAATACCACTGGTCGTTCCAATCACTTCATTGTGTTGTTTGTTTGTTTTAAACAATCTGAGATTTTGATAAACACCAGCAGAAGAATTGATCATTTAGGTCTATTAAATGTTCAATATCCATAAAACATTCAGAATTAAAATAAAATGGTCTAATCAGATTTCAAAACCAAAAATATTGGTTTCCAAAAAACAAACAGTTAATTTCCATCTCACTGTGTCAATAGCAGCTCTTCACACAGTGGGAATAAATCAAGCCAACAAAACCGCAATGAGCTCATCAAATCCAAACACAGCTTTCCATTTATGTATTTTTTATATTAAAGCAATAAACGTGGTTCATTTATCTCCCCTTGGTTGCCACGTTTTTCTGTGCTGTTGCTATGAACTTCAGCCATTAGCTGTGCTCCAAGGTAAACTACATGAGCCATCAACAAAAGTGACATCCCATCTATGGAGTTCATATTTTCTCTAGATTATCTATGCTAGTTGACAAGCTGGTAATGAAAAAAATCACACTAAGCAAATGGTTCCTCTAATAACAATAAATTTTCTATAAAATTATGAAGGGTACAAAACGTTTCCTTGCATCTATTTTGTCATGAATTCTAATTAACGTTACAAAAATCTGAGTGCTGGGTCATCACAAGAAGTGCATCACAGTTTGATTGATAAGATGGTATAAGTTAGCCAATGCTGCCAAGATTTTCTTCCCTTAAATTAATGGCCATCCAACCTGCTCTAATCATACAGCCCAAATGATATTCCCCTTCTTATTTCAATTTTCTTGAGGCATGGAAAATAGGAAAGATCAGTCATTTATCTTCTAATAGCTGGATAATAGATCTATCACAATAAAACATCTGCACAAACTCGGGGATGGGCTTTTCTCTTTTCCCCAGAACAGCGAGGCTTTTACCAGCATTGAATCAATAACTTAGAAAATGCTATCTTACTCCTACAATTTAGCTATGAACTATCAACCTATTCATTCAAAAGTAATCTACAGCTAAAATTAAGAAAACTTTGAGCCATCAAAAATACATAAACAACTCATCTTTTCAGAAAACATTAATATAATTTATCTTCCTGAGAAATTTAATCTCCATTAATACAATTTCTTTGAAATTAACTTGAAACAAACAAAAAAACACAAGAAATAAGTACTACCATGCCTCTGAGGCATTCTAAATATCTGGTTCCATGTTTTTAATGCTTAACAAATATGAATTTCTACATTTCAAAAAAAATAAACAAGTGTTCTAGATTTAAGAATGCATTTATAATGGAACATTTGGAAAGGTTTATGGTAAAGTATATTGTGCTAAACACACAAGGCAGATAAAAGTGGTGTAAATCCAGGAAGATATAACAAAAATTACACTAACAAATACTGTAACCACTGATGGGAATGACAAAAATACAGGAAAAATAATCCACTCTAATTCCACCTACTGCACGTGTAAGCTTTCTAAGTCTCTTTATAAACACAAAGACACCTTCAAACAATAGTTACCTAAATGACACTACCAGGCTTGACCGGCTGTTACTATCATCATGTGCCTGAATCCAAAGTGATTTCTTTTTAGGGAAAAACTGCACACTTGTCTTGCTGAGCCATATGCTTCTCACACACTATAAGACCTTAGAGATCTCAATTTTAAAAAACCCTCCCTAGGCTAAGAAAAGCAACAGACAGTACCTCCCCAAATCAACAGAGCTTAAATAAGTTTAAATATACTGACATTTTACACAAACCAAACTTTCAGAAACATAAAACCATAATTATAATGGTCCCCATACTGTGCCAGTGAATAAATTCCTCAAAATGTGAAAATAATTAGATCAGCTCATTTGATTAGAAGAATTTTAAATTTATATAATTTGTGATACTTTATTAATTTTTAAAAAATATATTCTTTCACAATGCATACATATATACTGTGCTCTGAGAAAACACTCCCCATTGTCCTCTTACCCCACAAACACCCTTCTCCCCAACAAATCCCACACATCTATTGACAAGTTTTTTGGGGGGGTGTCTATGATTCTTCATTTTTAGTGTTGATGTTAACATTATAAGTATGGGGAGAATGTACCTGTCTTCTCTCAATGAGTATTACACAGAACCAATACAACAAGTTAATGAAAGTAGACATAAGAATATATAAAATATATGGATAGATAGACTGCATGTTTATAAGATATAATAGATATATCTTTATATATCTATATAGATACATAGAGACAGATATAATGTAAAGATATAAGAATATATTTTTAATATTTCCACAGTAGAATATAATCACACAAAAGAGAAATAATCAATGACATTCTTAAAAGACTACTTAATACTTAAATACTAGTTAGACAAGTTAATGGTACCTAGAAAAAGCTGAATTCAAACCCCTTAATCTAAATCCTAAAAAAGAAGAAGAAGTAGTATCAGGCTGAAGATTTAGTCCACTCAGTCAGATGCTTGCCTTGTAAGCAGAGGGGCCTGGATTCACTTGCCAAAACTGTCATAAACACCCACCCATGCACTGTGGTGCATGACTAATTCCAGGGGTGGGAAGAACAGTCATGTGCAGTGGCACATGTCTGCAATCCCAGGGTGGGAAGGTAGAGACAGGAGGATCCCTTGGGGTACTTGGTGAGCTCAGAACAACAAGAGATCTTGTCTCTAAAACCAAAGTGGGAAAGAAAGCCCGGCTGTTAAAATAATGTCCCAAACCCCAGATAGGTCTCCCTGGGAACAGTGACTAAGGCGAAAAAAAGACCCCCTCCCTCCAATAGTATCAAATAGCAAACTACTATCACTAATAATATAATAAATAATGTAAGAACTAACCATTAAATACTACTAAAGATTTGTATTAAATGGTTTTCCCTTATTTTGAAAATAAATGATCAGGACCAAAAGCGGGCACTCGAATCTACAAGAAATGATGTCCATTACACTCCTTGGAGTCATCTTCTTCTCAGTCAGAATAGTTTTAACACCTTGTGCTGTAGAGACAGGAGGAGATTTTGTATATAATAGCTATTTAAAGTCAAAACAACTTCATGAATTAGAAGCTATAAACCCAACAAAAACATAATGGAACACAAACCAAATTTGATTCTAATACCTAAAACGGTAGCTCAGACCCATGAGAGTCAGATCCAGCCTAGCTATTGTGGTGTGATCCCAGACGTGGGAGAGGGGAGGAAGAGGATCAGAAGTGCAAGACAAGGGGGTTGCAGCAAGTTCAAGCCAAGCCTGATCTACAGAGCAAGTCTGGGGCCGGCCAAGGAACCAAGGACCTTGTTTCAATGAAACAACAGAGCACAACAAAAGGCTAGGGGGAAGCAACAGATACCCTATCTAGAGAGATGTGTGAACTTATGGAAGTTTCCCACAGCATAGCCTCCAAACCCCTTCCCGGCCTGCCCTGTTTTGTTTTGCTATCCTGATGCAGCTGTCAGAGAACTGACGTGGGCCAAGCTGACCTTGAACCCACAGAGATTCACCTGTCTCAACCTCCCTAGTGTTGGTATTAAAGGCGTGAGCCACTACACCCAGGTACCTTCAAATTTCTTTAAATTTTTCATGGAGCAGAAATAATGGTAAACTACATGCAAATTCAGGGAACTTCTTCTAAATCTCACAATTCTCCATAGTATTTAGCAAATGTCCTATTGATAAAAGAAAAGTGCATTTAAAACTACAATTAAATTCTCTGAATATTGATAACAGGTTTTATATCCGGATCCCTGAAGCAAACAACATGCCTGTCAAATAGCAGACAAAACACATGATTTTTCTCAGTTAACATAATGAGCTTGTCTCTATTTGATCCCTCCTATATATCAACTATGCACAGAAAAATACAATGAAGATTTCTAATACATTCTGTACTGAAGAAGTTTGGATGGCTTAGGAATGGAATCCAATGACTGTCATGTATAACTCTGACAGTATAATGATAACATCAAGATAAGCAGTGAAGAAATTAAGAGACATGAAGTATTTACTAAAACACGCGTTTAGTGCAAACAAGCAGGAAAGGGAGAATGAAAAATCACAGAAAAACAAAAGGCAGCTAAAACTCAATTAACCTAGCACTAAGTACAAGTAAATAAATTATTCCAATCAGAAGGCAGTTATGGTCAGATTTAATTAAAAGTCAAAAGGCATCTATATATGCTACCTAGACAAGGCAACTAGATAGGAAAATACAATTCAGATGGGCAGTGGTGGCATATGCCTTTATTCCTAGTACTTGGGAGGCAGAGGCAGGTGGATCTCAGAGTTGGAGGCCATCCCAGACTACAGATCAAGTTCCAGGATAGCCAGGGCTATACACAGAGAAACCCTGTCTCAAAAAATCAAAACTATATAACTTAAATGTGAAAGTTTGGAAAATGAAAGTGTGAGAACAATCATAAATTAGACTAACTATATAAAACAGACATTTGTGATAAAAACAACTTATAAACAATAAGATAAAGTATAAAATGTGTATCAACATCAGAGCTCCTGAGCACACAAAGCAAACACTAATAGAACTGAAGAGAAATTCCAATACCCCGCTTTTCAACAGGAACAGCAAGAATGGGCCTGCAAATGGCTCAGTGGGAAAAGCCTACCACTAAGATCATGGCCACAGGTCTGAGCCAGAACCCACGTGAGGGAAAGAGGGAACCAGATCTGCAGTAGTCTTCTGACTGCCGCCCACACACACACGAGATAAATAAGTACAATTAAAATAATAACGGAGCTATACTGAATGGCAATATCCCATGTTCTCTAGCATGACATATGATCACTTCCTCAGTAGTTTGAGTTGTAAGCAGTGGGCACATCAGCAGTTTAATGCCTCCGGCCACCCATTCACACCCCATAGGTTACCTCTATTCCTAAGTGCTATGGGACAATGGATTTGTACTTTGTAAAGATTTGTCACTTGTATTTTAATAAAATGCTGACTGGCCAGTAGCAGGCAGGAAGTATAGGTGGGGTGACCAGGCAGGAAGTAGAGGTGGGGTGACCAGGCAGGAAGTAGAGGCAGGTGATGAGAACAGGAGAATTCTGGGAAGAGGAAAGACTCAGTCTTCAGTTGTCATCTAGACACAGAGAATGCCTCACTGATAAAGGTACCAAGCCATGTGGCTAACACAGACAAGAATTATGGGTTAATGGAGGATGTAAGAGTTAATAAGAAGCCTGGGCTAATAGGCCAACCACTTTACAATTAATGTAGACCTCTGTGTGTTTTCTTTGGGACTGAATGGCTGCAGGAAAAGGAGGGACAGAAATCTCAGTCAACACCTAAGTCTTGTTATCTGCCAATGCATATATAAATTGAGCATGGAAAAGGGATACATGTAGATATACACAGTCTCAAAAGACTATGTATTTCAGTTAGAATAATAACTATTAGAAACAAAGAAAAATTGAGGCTTGTTCAACTATAAAATTTTTTTAGGGAAGAAATATTTGAGAACTGCTTTAATATTTTAGAAAATGTGCAGAAGCTGGGCATCCTAGAGCATGTCTGTAACCTCAGTGCCGAGAAGGTATGGTCAAACTGCCATGAAGTAGAGGCCAATCTGGTAGACACAGTAAGTTCTAGGTTGGCCTGGCCCATGTATGAGACCCTCTCTTAAAAATCAGCAGCCAACAAACTAATAGCAAGAACAAAAGAAAAAAGAACATTTATAATACCAAAACATCCTCTCTCTGCTGTTCAATAGGTCTTTAGTACTTGGTTTGTTTGGGGTTGGGGTTTTTGTTGTTGTTGAGACAGGATCTCACACTTTAGTCCTAGGTAACTTAGAACTCACTGTGTACAGCAGCCTGGCTTCAAACTCACAAAGATCACCTGCCTCTCTCTCTGTCCCAACTGTTTGAATTAAAGGGCTGTGTTAATATGCTCAACTATAATACTGTAGACGTGAACATCTACCATAAATCATAGTAAAATAAAACACAATTCAGCGACGTCAAAAGATAATACTCACAGTGCTCTTGTCTTTCAGAAGCTTCTCGATGACTTCAATTAACATTTCCTTCTGCTCTGGATCAAGACTAAAATGTCAAAAGAAATAAATAAATAAGTCACGTGCATTTATTGCCCTTCATGCTAACATTCCATGACACTTATCACTTCGAGACTGCTGAGGCTGGCCGGGGGTGGGAGTGCACACACCTTTAATTCCGGCACACAAGAGACAGAGGCAGGTGGATCTCTGAGTTTGAGGCCAGGCTCATCTATAGAATGAGTTCCAGCCGGGCAGTGGTGGCGCAAGCCTTTAATCCCAGCACTCGGGAGGCAGAGGCAGGCGGATCTCTGTGAGTTCGAGACCAGCCTGGTCTACAAGAGCTAGTTCCAGGACAGGCTCCAAAACCACAGAGAAACCCTGTCTCGAAACACCAAAACAAAACACAGAGAGAGAGAGAGAGAGAGAGAGAGAGAGAGAGAGAGAGAGAGAGAGAGAGAGAGAGAGAGAGAGAGAGAGAGAGAGGAATGCTGAGGTGTTCTAAGAGAACAGTGAGGTTTCCAGACACAGACATCTTAGTAAGATGGAGTGGGTTTTCTAGTCAATGAGTTACCTTTTCCCTCTAAAGTGCTCATGTTAACTAAACCAGGTGTTAATCACTTCCAAAGCCAGCTGCAGAACTCTAAGGAAGTAGCTGAAAGTATCTGATTGGAAATTCCCTTTTTATCTCAAGGAGGAAAGATAAAAGACAGTAAGTGGTTTTTTAAACTATAGTTGTGTAACTGCCAAAAACAAAGAGCACCTTTAGAGGTGTTCTAAATTACCTTAGCCTGCTAACAGACAGGCATTATGAGGCTGCCACCTAAGCCCAAGGGTAAGCGGGGCCAGACTATGTGAAACATCTGACAGAGACGAGAAGCAGCGGTGCTAAGGACCCTCACAGCAGGGGACAGAGAGTGGACAGTGAACTGCTGCCTGGCCACTAGGTGCACTTTTAAACCATTACTGCGACTTTACATTTCTTTTAAAAAGTTTTATTGTGTGCATTTATGAAAGGGGGTTCAAGGAAGTTTCCATGTGTCATAACGTGCATGTGGCAAATGCGGTTGATTTCCACCTTAAAAATATGAATGCTATTCACTCTGCTGACTTCATGCATGTAACTTGTTTGACACAACACTGAGAGCCCACCAGAAACAAAAGTGGTAGCTTGCAAAGAGATAAAAGGAAACAGCAACACATTATGATACATAACTTGTACTAGACAGTATTTTTTCCAAAGAGATCATGATGTTAAAGTTGTCAATAGCATATAATTTAAAATCACTGAATGGGGAAGAGAAATGGCTCAGCAGGTAAGAACCCTGGGTCCCAAGCTCAATTTTCAGCGCCCACATAGCTGTTCAAAACTGTAACTCTAGTACCAGGGGATCCAATGCCCTCTTCTGGCCTCCATGGGTACTATATGCACATGGAGCACAGAGATATATGTAGGCAAAACACCCAGACACATAAAAGTTTAAAAAAAAAAAGTTAGACACTATATAGCAAGACCCTGGCTCAAAACAAAAAAAAGTATGTAATAAAATAGCTCTGGGCAAGAATCACACTCCACAGAGTGAGCAGCAGAAACAAAGGTGGAAATAAAGAGAGTTATAAGCAAACACATAAAATTCTACTCTGTAGTAAACAAGGGGATTTCTCTCCTCCCCCACCCCTGCATGCCATGTATGTGAGTGTGTGGCTGCATGCACCTGCATATACATATTCTTAGGCCAGGGAGGACGCTGGTGTCTTCTTCAATGGTTCTTTGCCTTACTACCTTGAGACAAGGTGTCTCACTGAACCATCCGCTGCTCACCACTGCTCAGGCTGGCTCCCAGCACCTCCTATGTCTGCTCTCCGGAGCCGCACGATGCTGGCTACATTTACAGGCACCTGCAGAAAGCTATGTAAACCTTGGGTGCTGGAGTCTGTACTCAGGCACTGGAGCTTCATGCCCACTAGTCATCTCCCAGCCCTCCATTATCTGACAACACACACATACATGTGCATATAGAAGACACATTATACAAATGAGAATTCAAACTCTGATTAAAGTTATGAAACCTGAAGTAAAGAGAGGCCGTAATAAGCTCAGAAGAAAAAGTTCTCAGAGGATCTCTATAAGCAACACAAAATCAACAATTATTTGTAGGGAAAAAACACACACAGCCAAATTCATTTACTTAGAAAAACAAGCCTTTAGTTCACAACAGTCTGTGTAATACCACGTATGCCTACTGTAATCAACAAAGCATATACCTGTACAACTTCTGTATAGCATGGGCTGCATTCTTCCTGACATACGGTGACAGGTCAGCCGAAGCCTCCTTAATAGCCAGCATCATGATAGGCACAATAATTGGTACTCTAATACTTGACAAAACTCTCAAGGCACTTGCACGGATTAGTTGATTTGGGTCCTAAAACAGAGTGAAAATACTCATCAAATTTTCAAGTACATTCTTTCCAGAGCATCTAAATGATACAGTTAGCAGGTGTTACAGCGCCAATCCACACAGCAGAAGAGCCTTTGAAAACAGACATCGTTATCAGGAAACAGCGAGAAAAGGAAAGGGAATGGGTCTTTTCTGTAGTGATTTATTAAAGTGTGGTACAATTCTAGCTGACTACCACTACATACACTAGACTTTAATCTTCCATTGTAAACCCATCACAACTTTAAATGTGTTCTCTAAAACTGTCCCACTGTCTTATCGCTACACTTTCAACCACCAGTAGGTACAGCAATAAGCAGTCCTCCTATACACGACAATGATCTGTGGCAAGATTCCACGTGGGTATACAGAGATCATTTTCCAAGGCCACTGAGTCTGCGCTCTGGGAGGCCCCTTAACTCCTCCAAGCCACAGCTAGGCAGGTAGCAGATTATTGTCCCGCTTCTTTGAAGGACACTCCTCTGACTGTGCAGATGCCTTGTCGCTCCCACTTACCTTCAGAGCTCGCTGGAAAGTGCTAATGGATAGGAGCGCCAGGTCCTGCTGTTCCTCAGCATATCGGACGAGGTAAACATACACCAACTTCTTGATCTATTTGGAGGGGAAAAAAAGTCATTCACTCCCACCAGGATGAAAATTCAAAACTCAATATTTTATAAACCAAAACCCATTCTCAATTTTCCTCAAATAAGTAACTGAATCTGGTCACAGCTTAGCCTGTAAAAGTAGATGCTATTTTGTATGATAATGAAAGCAAGCGAAAAAGTCTGTGAAGCAAGTATTTTTTGTAGCAAAATTCTGTCAATGTATCTCTTCCTTTCACATTAAGTTTGTTTAATGTCTCAGAAAAAAATGTATAATATGAAATATCAACTGGCCAAAAAAAGTTGGAAATCAAAGGCCTTCACCATCTGGTACTGAAGCTTACATTTCAATATCTATCAAATAGCACCAACTCCTTTAATGGTAGCAGTCACATTCCAATGTATATTACATGATAGTTTCAGCTTAATAGGATAATATGTGAGAATAATACCAATTTAATGTAATAACAATTCCAAAGAGACGAGACTGGTCAGTGTTCTGGAAAAACCTTTAAAGACAATTTAATGAGGTTTACAGCTCTTCCTTCACCCCATCGGTGGTGGGAGGAGGAGGGAGAAGTGGAGGAGGTGGTGGGAGTAATCATGGAGGAGAAGGAGGTGGTGATGGAAGATGTGGTAGTAGAGGTGGTGGTGGGAGGAGGAGGGAGAAGTGGAGGAGGTAGTGGTGGAGGAGGATCTGGTGGTGATCGAGAAGGATGCAGGGGTAGTGGTGATAACAAGAACCCTATTGCCAAGTTACTCTCTCAGTCCCCAGTTCCTCTTGATATAACGTGGTTATAAGTTCCTTCACTATGCTGTTTGTTCCCTCATAAACATACCCTATTGTCTGTTTCTTTCCATGTGGCACTCCAAACTAAAATAAGGTCTAAGCAGAACAAACTAGGAAAGAACTCTGCTCCTGGTAAAGCCTCCATTAAAACAACAAAGGATTAAAACTAGCCACATTCCCGATTGCAGTGCTGGGAAGCCCTGCTGTATCCACATTCCCCAGTGCAGTGGCGGGAAGCCCCACCATATCCACTTTGCTGAGTGCAGTGCTGGGAAGCCTGGCTGTATCTGCTTTCCCAAGCATAATGCCAGGAGCCCCACTGAATATGAACAGCTGTGCTTTTAAGTTTTCCAGTTTCAATTTCTTAAATGAAAAGCAAGGCTGTGCATTCATCTATAGGAAAGTTCAGCACCCGAGACCTGGTTCTTAATAGCATCTTGTTGAGGTAATCTCAGATGTTAATTCTATGATCCAACCTGCTTAGCCACCTTCACAACATCATAAACAAGTAAAAACTTTCTATACCCTCAGAAATAGTGAATATAGAAAAAACAAATTTATATTAATCTACTCATATAACAATGTTACAGATGAAACTAATAACAAAAATATAATAATCTCTAAGTATTCATCATGGCTGACTAGTTCCACAAAAATCTCAAAAATAAAATCCAACATTTCTAACCCAGTATTCAGTATAGCTAATAATTTGCCCCAAACTTATTTCCCCATCAAACAGAAACATCCTTGAATATAACTTGACTTTGATCCCAAACTGCACTGTTTATCTCTGGTAGCCTCTCCATCACCAGTTTTCATCTAAAATCTTCTATGAGACTAAAATTAATAAAATTCTGACTAATACATAAAGAGTAAACATATAGTTTATATATAGTTCCAAGTGAACTATACTGTGCAGCTGCTACACAAAATAAAGCAAGTCTATATTTAGCATTGGAATCTACATAAAAAATTTTAACATGCTAAATGGTCTCAGAACAAGAAACAAAAACAAAATCATAGTCGGTTACATATCTACGGGAGGATGGAGACAAGGCTAGCACACTCAGGTCCGCCAATCACAACAATCCTCCTGCTTCAGCCACCCATGTCTTCAGGTGTGCACTACAGTGTCAGGCTGAACTAGGGATGCTTTCTAAGTTTTTGTATTTCTAGGAAAAGATAGCTTCCTCTATAGCTTTGATAACCCACAGCCAGCAGAAAAACAGGCACAAACCTGCCCAAGAGAGCAACAAAAATTCAGCTGAATGAAAAGCTTTTCAAGTCAACAATATGTGGCAGCCCCTTTGTCCCCCATGACAGGAGCAAACTAACTCCAACTGTGCCTCTGAGAACCAACCCTTCTCTTACAACTGTCCACCCTTCCACAGATAACACCAATCCACTCAGGATGCAAGTCCACACCCTTCCCAAAAAAGTACTTTAAGATGAACAACTTTGTGTTCAAGGAAAATGTATCCAGATGCAAGGCTATCTCTTATTCAGGCAAGCAACAGATTCACTGTCTCCCTACTATAGCTACTGTGTATTTCTTCAACGTAACAAAGTCCCCTGGAACTTCTAGTTGGGTGATGGTCCAAGTAAAAGAAACACATACACTTTTCAAGCATTTCAGTTACCAAATTCAGGAAACTGAACATCAGTATAATACTATTACCTAATATTTTAAACTTCTTATATTTTAGCACACTTCTCCAATCCAGGAATCGAGCTGCATGAATGCACCATTACCTTGTCTGCCATCTTCCATCTGAGGAAGCTCTTCAGCGTTTCTTTTAACCAAATACTTCTACCATCCCAGCCAGTGTTCAAACTAACCAGGAATTTATTGGTTAGAAAAGAAAAGCACTCACTGGCTCTGCTTTTATTTTTTATTCTCCCTTATTCTTCACCTCAATCTCTCTAACTTCCCAGTTAAAACTTGCTGAGCACTTTAAGGCGGCCACCTACAAGGCCACTACTCATTTAGTGCTGACATCCCACTAAGTACAATTACCATCTCCACTCAAGGAGGCAGATTTGGTGATGGTCACAGGTGTGCCTGAGGAGGGCAGGGGTACCTTCCTAGCTCCTACAAGTTCTGGTCAATGAGGAGAACCCTCCAATTTTTCAATTAAAGTATTTGTTAGGATTCAGGCATTATGCTGGCCTGTCACCTGGTAGGATGCCCTCAGGCAGTACCCTGGTCAGCCCAGAGTCCTATGGCTATGTCACTATTTAGTCTGTAAGCAGGTGCAAAAGGTCCCTTTAAGAGACAAACTCCGCCCATTCCCACTTGCATCCACTCCCTTCTTGTGAAGAGACTCTCTCTCTTCCTTTCCTCCCTCTGCCTTCCGTTCCCCCACTCCCTTTTCCTCAATAAAACTCCCCACCATAAGCTCTGTCTCATGGCACATTTGTATCTCACCAGCTATGGGCCTCTCATCTCCTTTCTACCCAAGTCCCTCTCCCACAGAATTGTAACAGTATTCCCCAAGTAAAGGTTTTGTTAGTACCCTTCCCCAGGACACCTGAAAACCTAGTAAAATTACACAATCCAAGAATAAACTTCTCATAAAATATTGGCTTTTTTGCACTTTGAGATTGGATCTCACTATAGTCTAAACTAGCCAGGAACTCATGATCCTTGTGACCACCTCGGTGCTGGGACTATGGAGATCTATACTCAAATCTCTTATCCTTTAAGGCAGGAAAAAAAAAAAACAACACATTTTTTATTTATAGATGAACGTTCTAAATCATCTAAGCTTTGGACCCAAATTCACACACAATGTCCAACATATAGTTTTGCTAAGAAGGATCCGATATTTTAACTCCAAGAACAGATCTACACGGTGGAGCCTACCTTGGATGCTTCTGTTCACAAGCCAACAAGAGATGCTACCCTAGGACATCTGAGTATGTTGTTCCAGGATCCCTGTCAATACTCTATGACCTCAGCATGCCTCCTTCTACCATCCCCACTGATACTCTATGATGTCCGCGTGCCTCCTTCCAGAATCGCCACTGATACTCAATGATGTCAGCGTGCCAATGATGTCAGCGTGCCTCCTTCTAGGATCCCCACTGATACTCAATGATGTCAGCGTGCCTCCTTCCAGGATTTCCACTGATAGTCAATGTCAGCGTGCCTCGTTCTAGGATTCCCAGTGATATTCTATGATGTCAGCGTGCCTCCTTCTACCATCCCACTGACACTCTATGATGTCAGCGTGCCTCCTTCTACCATCCCCACTGATACTCTATGATGTCAGTGTGCCTCGTTCTAGGATTCCCAGTGATATTCTATGATGTCAGCGTGCCTCCTTCTACCATCCCACTGACACTCTATGATGTCAGCGTGCCTCCTTCTACCATCCCCACTGATACTCTATGATGTCAGTGTGCCTCATTCTAGGATCCCCCACTGACACTCTATGATGTCAGCGTGCCTCATTCTACCATCCCCACTGATACTCTGTGATGTCAGCGTGCCTCATTCTAGGATCCCCCACTGACACTCTATGATGTCAGTGTGTCTCGTTCTAGGACCCCCACTGATACTCTGTGATGTCAGTGTGTCTCGTTCTAGGATCCCCACTGATACTCTATGATGTCAGTGTGTCTCGTTCTAGGATCCCCACTGATACTCTATGATGTCAGTGTGTCTTGTTCTAGGATCCCCACTGATACTCTATGATGTCAGTGTGTCTCGTTCTAGGATCCCCATCAATACTCTATGGCCTCAGTGTGTCTCGTTCTAGGATCCCCAGTGATACTCTATGATGTCAGCGTGCCTCCTTCCAGGATTGCCATCATTATAACATTAGGGTGCCTCATTTCAGGATCCCCACACCACCTCTATTAGCTTTCAGGTTAAATTCCCAATCAGACTCCATATGATTTCTTTTGGTCAAATAGGTGCTTCTCAAAGTTCAGAATTTGCACAATCTAAAAATAAAGACACATATGCAATACTGTTCCATTAAATGATCTCAAGCAAAAAAAAAAAAATTTTTTTACATAAGATACAAACCATGGGTTCCAAAACCAAGCAAGACCAGTTTAGGGAGAACACAAAACCAGGTGATAGTGGTCATTTTAAAAGTAAAATAAGCCAAAATATGCAAACCATAACTAACATTTTTGATTCAAAACAATATTTTAAGTTCTTGGTGTTATAGTTTTTATGCAATGATTGATAGATATTTATTGGAAAACAGATGACCAGAACTCCCCAACCAGAGTGTTAAGTTCCTTAGGATACAGCACTTCTGGATGGCAGACAGGTTGACAGGTTAATAGCAAGTTCACGTCTCCGTCAGAAAGTCCTCAAATCACCTTGGAATGAACGTGCTGGAGTTAAACTGTGTACTGCTGGGGCTCATCAGATTTCCAAAAACAGCTCAGCAGCCACCAGATGACTCACATCCCAATTCAACATCATAGGACGGACAAAAATTAGGGCTTTCCAAACAGGTTACTACATCTAGGATCTAATGTTCCCAACAGCTGTTAAGTAACTGAACAGCAATGTCTAAAAGCCACCAATACACTATTAGGAACCACAGATATTAGGGCGATTATGTAACTTGTTTTATTTGTCTGTAGCAATCGCTTAAAGCGTTCTTTGTCCCTACTAATTATGTTCAGAGCTGATGCTACACTTCACAGCAAAGTTTTAAAGGAGAAGCATTAAGTCCAGATCTCGCTGGAATTTATTTGTCAACACCTTTGTTTATCAGGATAGTCAGCTAGCTTTAAAATTGTATTACGGACTCCAAAATGCATCTAAGATTTATAATTGGCACACTGAAACATTCAGAACCACAGCTGGGTAGCAGGCTTCCCTATAATTACTCAGTATTGGAGAAGGATTTCTGCAACTGTTATAGCAAAAAGTATAACAATATTAAATCACAGAAGGTTGCAAAACACTAAATTTGTTCCAGTTCTGTTATAAGAATCAATCAATATTGACCACAAGAGGCCTATGCACTGCCAGGCTGCAGGTGTGCATAGAAACCATTCTGAGACCATTCTGTGGGCAGAAATGGGAGTAGTAAAAGGTCCGTGACTACGCCACTCTGCGATCAGTTACTTTCATTCAATGTTACAACACTCCTTGCTGTAAAGCTAATCATAGCAGAGCCCCAGCAGCCTGGAGGAACACAGGCAGATCTGTTTGATTAGCTTATCGATATCACTACAGCAAACTTCATGAGCTATTGACTGCAGCTTTGATTATTTTGTACTATAAGCACTGACTGTTTACTAGGTCACTTTTGATATTATTTGACATCTAATGCCAGGTGATGTACTATGCAGCTCACCTGTGTATCTAATGCAGCATATACTTATAAAAATAAAATTTCTCACTTGGCAGCAAGGAAATATCAATCCTCTCGGCACAAATTTCTAAGACGTCTCTAACAGTTTTTCCTTAAGAGTAGAAGATGAAGTATGTTTCATAAAAAAATCACAAGGTTTTAAAGAACAAAAGGTATCAAAAAACAAGCAGCCCAGGGAAGCACAGAGGAATCAGAGGTTAAGAGCACTTGCTGCTCTTGCAGAGGACGTGGATTCAATTTCCAGCAACCACATGGTAGCTTACAACCATCTGCAACTCCAGTTCCAGAGGATCCAGCACCTTCTTCTGGCTGTCGCATGGCGCAAAGACATGCACATAAAATAAAATTAAGTCTTTAAAAGGAAAAGCTTAAAAATAGTATTTTTTAAAATTTTATTGATTTTTACTGAGCTCTACATTTTTCTCTGCTCCCCTCTCTGCCTCTCCCCTCCCTTTCAACCCTTTCCCAAGGTCCCCATGCTCCCAATTTACTTAGGAGATCTTGTCTGTTCTACTTCCCATGTAGATTAGATCTATGTAAGGCTTTCTTGGTGCTGTCATTGTTGTCTAGGTTCTCTGGGATTGTGACTTATAGGCTGTTTTTCTTTGCTTTATGCTTAAAAACTGCTTATCAGTGAGTACATGTGATAATTGTCTTTCTGTATCTGGGTTACCTCACTCAAAATGATTTTTGAGTTTTCTTTGCTTTATGCTTAAAAACTACTTATGAGTGAGTACATGTGATAACTGTCTTTCTGAATCTGGGTTACCTCACTCAAAAATGATGTTTCCTAGCTCCATCCATCAAAAATAGTATTTCTGCTAAAACTTTTCTCACAGAAAATCAGTCAACATACCAGAGCCTGAGCACAAAGGAGCAAAAAGAATAAACAGCAAGGTTTTCCTACTGTAACTACATGCCAAGATAAAACAGCGTTGAATGAGCAAGGACTAATGCAAACTTTGGTTTAAACAATGAGAAGTCTGGAATATTAAGGTTACCAGCTCCACAGACTTGCTCGTTCCTATTCATATCCATAACAACACAAAAGGCTGTCAACACACTGGATACCTCACCAAGAATGTGCTAAGGAGGAGTCAGATACTAAGGTTGGAAAGCAAGCACCAAACACAAAGCATGGCGCTCGCTGCCAGGGCAATGATCTGGGATGGCTCCTTGGCTTTGGATGATGACTGCTGAGCATCGGCTGCATGGCTTTAGTAAGTCCTCCACTGTACCTTACAGAGAAATCCAGAGCTAGTCTCACAGAGTTGTTCACCTGTGTGAAGCACTAACAACCTCCCACATATGTGCTTTTTATATAGTAGTGATCATCACCGAGAGACACTATTCCAGATGTGCTTTTTATATAGTAGTGATCATCACCGAGAGACACTATTCCAGATGTGCTTTTTATATAGTAGTGATCATCACCGAGAGACACTATTCCAGATGTGCTTTTTATATAGTAGTGATCATCACCGAGATACACTATTCCAGATGTGCTTTTTATATAGCAGTGATCATCACCGAGAGACACTATTCCAGATGTGCTTTTTATATAGTAGTGATCATCACCGAGAGACACTATTCCAGATGTGCTTTTTATATAGTAGTGATCATCACCGAGAGACACTATTCCAGATGTGCTTTTTATATAGTAGTGATCATCACCGAGAGACACTATTCCAGATGTGCTTTTTATATAGTAGTGATCATCACCGAGAAACACTATTCCAGATGTGCTTTTTATATAGCAGTGCTCATCACTGAGAGACACTATTCCAGATGTGCTTTTTATATAGTAGTGATCATCACCGAGAAACACTATTCCAGATGTGCTTTTTATATAGCAGTGATCATCACTGAGAGACACTATTCCAGATGTGCTTTTTATATAGCAGTGATCATCACCGAGAGACACTATTCCAGATGTGCTTTTTATATAGTAGTGATCATCACCGAGAAACACTATTCCAGATGTGCTTTTTATATAGCAGTGATCATCACTGAGAGACACTATTCCATATGTGCTTTTTATATAGTAGTGATTATCACTGAGAGACACTATTCCAGTTGTGCTTTTTATATAGCAGTGATCATCACCGAGAGACACTATTCCATATGTGCTTTTTATATAGTAGTGATCATTACTGAGAGACACTATTCCTGTAACACTAGGTCCAGCTTCAACTCTGCTGCACAAGTTTTGGAAGTCAAATATGCTCTGCAGCAGAGTAGCAGCAAGCCTCAGGCTTACACATAAGTGACATGAATGTATCCGAGGCCAAGGAAGAAACCTGGGAATGAAGTAGCAGGACAGATCAAAAAAAAAAATATTACTATACAAAGCCCAACTGCCTTTTGATCAGAGAAATGAAATTAAGTGAAAATAAAATTTTTAATGAGTTATCACTTCACACACTCTAAGAGACATGATCTAAGATACAGACTTTTTTAAGTTAAACTGGAGATGTGCTCAGTGGCAACATGCTCATCGATTATGCACAAAGCCCTGAGCTCCACTCCAGACCAAAAAGAATAAAATAAAGAAAATGGGGGTGGAGGAATACAGAGTAAGAATGAGGGATAGAGAGAGGGGAGGAGAGGGGAGGGGAGGGGAGGGGAGGGAAAGGGCAGAGAGGGGACAGGTGGAGAGGGGGACGGGAGGGAAAGGGGGAAGGAAGGTCAGGTCAGCAAGAGGATGAAGAAGTAGAAGTCACAAGCATTACTGTCTTAACCATAAAATGCTAGCGTAGGAAAGAAATGGCGGGCAGTCGATGCTATCACAGAGTCCTCACAGCAGCAGCACTAGAGGCTACTACATCCATAGACCGACAGTAACGGACCATACGAAATCCTGGACACTAACGCTCAGAGGAGCACTACTCCAAATCATCCAAAAGGAGAAATATTCTAAATGTCCATCGATGGATAAAAATGCAATAGGCAGGTCAGTCATAAAAATACATGGTTAGTGTCAGTCAGCTAAGAACTCCCCACATTCCATGACTCAGCTCCTGTCTCCGCCTTCACTGATGGTGACATATTTCCACCAGCAAATATGTTCCCTGTGCACATACTCCATACCCCCTCAAAGTCCACCATGACAGCCTGGTCTGCCACTGTCTGTCTTTCCAGCCCTGCTCAGAAGCAGCTATTTTGAGTCCCCCAGTGCCACCCCCACTTGCCACCCTTAAATCTCTTGTGTGAGGTCTATTGCTTGGAGGAATTTTTGTGGCATTCTTTGGCCCCAATCAAGACATTCTTTCACTGCAAAACCCTTCCAATCAGAATGCTACAACATGGAGAACCCTAAAAACATGCTACATGGAGACAGCCACATTCGGGGCTCTGTTCAGGTCTTTTTAGTCAGGCCTGAGTATAGTCTCAAACAATAACCTCCTATGATTACATCCACAATACACCCCCTGAAATACCCACAACAGTATAGTCTCAAACAATAACCTCCTATGATTACATCCACAATACACCCCCTGAAATACCCACAACAGTATAGTCTCAAACAATAACCTCCTATGATTACATCCACAATACACCCCCTGAAATACCCACAACAGTATAGTCTCAAACAATAACCTCCTATGATTACATCCACAATACACCCGCTGAAATACCCACAACAGGCAAATCCACACAGACAGAATTTAGAGGGAGCAGAGAGTGACTGCCAGTCATCACAGGGTTTCTTCTGGAGTAAGGAAATGACATGGGATTGTGATAAATTCTATGAACACACTAAAAATCACTCAATTCACAAGGAAACTATGCAGAATGAACCTTGTCACCCTACGGAGTCCACTCAGTGACTGAGCTGGGACTTGAGGCCTGTGAAAAATAGTGGTGTACTGCTCAGGCCTAAGAGTGAACACAGCAGTACTATGGCACGTGCTGGGGACAGCAGCCATTAGCATCAGGGTCTGTGCCCTCCTGAGGAACAGAGATGTATTTAAAGTCACCACCAGTGGCCAAGCTAATCTTAGTTCCAGTTTTACTAAATGCAGGCCTCCAAGTGCACTTCAGGCAACCACACTCCATTACAAGGACAGCGATGCACACTGGTGCACCATCTTCGTAAAGCATATGTTCTGGAAACACAGATTAAGCAAAAGGAACAAAACCTAGACCAATATTGGGAGATTATGTTTCTCTCATTCCTCTAGAGAATATCACTGGCAAGGGTGCTTTAAACATTTAATGCTGTGCTAGTGAGCACTATATGGACCTGAAATTAGCTAGAATTGTTTTAGAAGAGAGAAACCTCAATGAGAAAATGTCCCTACAGATGAGCCTGTAGGCAAGCCTGTGGTGCATTTTCTTGATTGATGTAAGAGGGCCCAACTCACTGTGGGTGGTACCATTTCTGAAGCTGGTGCTCCTGGGTGCTGTAGGAAAGCAAACTAAGCAAGCCATGAAAAGCAAGCCAGCAAGCAGCACCTCTCCATGGCCTCTGCATCAGCTCCTGCCTCCAGGTTCCTGCTCTCACTTCCTTCAGTGATGGATTGTGATGTGGAGCTTAAGTTGAAATAAACCCTTTCCTCCCCAAGCTACTTTTGGTTGTGGTGTTTTATCATAGCAGTAGAAACTCTAAGACAAATACCATCATGAAAAGTAGAAATAACTGTAGGGACTGGGGGAGAGAAGTCATATAATATACAGAAAACAGAATCAAAACCATAAAACAGGAGTCCCTGAAATCTCACCACTCCACCTCACAGGGCCTCCTAATTCAGAGTGCCACTGTTATCCGTTGTGTGTGATGTCATCTGTCTGTCACCATACTAGCAAACAAGTACCGGTGGTAACTTGTTTTAAATTTTGTATGTCTCAAAGTTGTTGACCAGTTTTTCTGCAGTACAGATAAAGGTGTATGACTTGGACATTAGGCTATGGTGTCAGTCCAGCATCTGGGAAAGTGTCCGGCAGGGTGCTCTCATTTAATAAGCCCACGCAGGTGCATGAAAGCTTAGTCCCTGTCATAACAGTCAGAAAATCTTCAGAGATCTCTGAATTTTGTCTTACACACGGCAAAAAGGGCACAAATTCTCAAAGTCTCGGTAGAAACGACTAGGTCTGTCTCATTGGAGAGATGCTAGTCTAAAATGAAGTCTTCCGGAATTCGTGTCTTCAGGAAATCATGAGAGCTCTCCCTGGGTGAATGACCATCGCTACAACTTCAATTCTATTTCTCTCATTTTCCACCAAGAATCCACAGCTAAGTTCAAACCTACCTGTTGCTGTACTTCACCCATATTTAAGATTTCAGGCATTTTACCATAATAAAAAGCCAAAGAATTTAAATATATTGAATTTAAAAGTAGCTTGTGGTTGGCTTACACACAGGAGTAATAAAAACAATAAAAGCAAACAATACCTCAATGTTTTTACTGGCCACGTTCTTCACAACAGCAGGGAAGAGTTCCGATGCATTTTTCCCCTTTGCAATCATCTGAAGGGTTAAAGAGGAGAGTTAGGACAGAAACTTCTAAATTACTAGTCTGAAAACCAAAGTAATCCTGGGAAACTCTACACATACTAAATATTTGAAAGATTCTGTTTGTAAGGATCCCAGCAGTGAGACAAGGAAGCTTAGCTGGCTTTTGGGAACCTGTTCCCCATGCTGGACTACCCTCCCTGCCCAGCCATGATGCAGGGGGAGGAACTTGGTCCTGCTTCAACTTGATGTGCCATGCTTTATTCAAGCCCATGGGAGGCCTCCCCTTTCTGAGTAGGGTGAGGAGGAGGAGTGGATGGGGAAGGGATAGTACACAGGAGTGGGGTGAAGAGGGAACAGGAGACACTGTGGTTGATATATGTAAAATAAATGAAAAAAATTTACTTAAATAAAATTTAAAAAGAAAACATGGAAAGGTATTGTTTTCTTCTCATCTATACAGTAACCAGGTTCTGTTGCTAATTCTTATCTCAGGTGATGTCACTCTTTGCTACTCTGACCCTACCTTAGTTCAGCATCACCTCACTGAGAACTTCTAAATAGTCCCCTGCTCCCCGCAATATATACCACAGAGTGCTGAGAGCTGCTGGTAGCGATGGCTTTACCAGAGGCCACTGAGAATGTACAGCAGATGACAACTGATATACATAAGGTCGACCCACGAGACCAGCATCTATCTGATGGAGAGAATCTCATGAAGCAAGGCTTACAAGACCATACTGTTTCTCTCCATAACTTTTCTCATGTGCCCATATTCCTTCCCTAGTAACAGTTATGGGTATTTTAAACACTGCTTGTGTGTTTAACTCATGAAAATATTTCATATACTGGGCACACATATAGCTGTGGATGGTCAGGAACATGATTTCTGCTTAATTAGTATAATTTTGATGAATAAAAATACTAGGATATTTTTCACTACTAAAATTGGCATAGGAATTCTCAGTGTATTCTCAGTCACAAAGACAACTGATTTTGATTAAACCAAACATTCAGGACAAAGTCAAAGCAAACTGGTTGCCCCCAAAGACGAATATGCAAGGACAAATTCCCAGGTATCTATTGCTGATTCAAGGTCAGGCATGAAGTAGCTTTGGTAGACATAACTTCCTGCAGTAATGGACTTTCTGCATGTACTTCTAAACTCAAAGTTCAGCCAGCTAACTGTCTATTGTTCTAGTCCTGATTTCAGTGTCACTTTCTGTACAGAAACCCTGACCTCTCAGAGCTACGTGCCTACTTACTCACCATGCCTGGTCAGCGTGACCCTCCCCTCCAGCCCAAGAGAAACCGTGTGATCAGTATGGCTTTGTTTCTTACTGTTTGCTTAAGTGCTATGTGACCCTGAAAATGTCCTTCATATTTGTTCAGAGGCTTTGCTGTAAAAGAAATGTGTGTGTGCGCGCGCGCGTGTGTGTGTGCGCGCGCGCGTGCACAAGCACACTGAAAGAAAAATGTAGCTGAATGTGCAGAGAGAAAAAGAAGTGTGGAGAGATGTGGCAAGTGGGTAGAGAAATATAGAAGATACAGCTGTACAGAAGAGAGCTTGTGTAGGAGATGTGTGTGAAGGAAGAAGGATATGGGTGTGTGGAGAGATGCAGCTGTGCACAGAAGTGTGACTGTGTGAAGCTGAGTGGAGAGTGTATGGAGAATGTGCAGAGAATGTAACTGTGTGAAACAGATGTAACTATGTATACAGATGTATGGCTGTGTGAAGCTGAGTGGAGAGTGTATGGAGAATGTGCAGAGAATGTAACTGTGTGAAACAGATGTAACTATGTATACAGATGTATGGCTGTGTGAAGCTGAGTGGAGAGTGTATGGAGAATGTGCAGAGAATGTAACTGTGTGAAACAGATGTAACTATGTATACAGATGTATGACTGTGTAGGACAGAGATATGGAGCTGTATGTAAAGAGATGTAACTAGATGGAGACATTTTTAGAAAGAGATTTTTCAAGATGAAGTAAAAGAGAAAGCATCAGAAAAGCGTGTGCATTTCCTTATTTACCCTCAGATAGAAAAGTCTAGCCCTGGATGCAACTGTAAATTTTTTGTATACCCTAGATTCGTCATTGGAGCAGGATCTCAAAAAGGTTACTGGTAACAGAGAGCTTAATATTGAATCCTACTTTGAGGACCAGGGGTGTAGATCAGTGGCAGAAGGTTTATCTAGCATGCAAAAGATCCTAGGTTCAATCCTGGCACCATGACAGAAAGAAAGGACTCCCACCCACCAAATCCTCTACTTTACACATGTCAGCCTAACTCAAAAGATTTCAATATTGTCTGACAGTCTACAGCACAAACTAATCCACTTACTATTCTAATGTCCTCTCATTTGCACTGAAATCTCCTCTGAAATGCTGTTAGCCAAGCAATCACCCCCAGAACAGAACCTGGCCCTCTCTGGTTCTATTCCTATCACATTTCTAACCAACTACACTCTCCCTTCCTATGATATCGCATCCTCGCTAGAGCCATCCCCAGGGATCTGACTCTCACCTCCCACGCTATAGCTATCCCTGAGAACCTGATTCTCCCCTCCCAGGCTAGAGCCATCCCCAGGGATCTCACTAGGCTCCTTTCTAGAAACACCTCCTACAATTTATAATCAACACTTTGCAAACAACATTTTATAATTTCTCATGTGCTGTAATTTATTTCTCATTATTTATCTTTATTTTATATCTATTTGTACATTTATTTTCTTCTCATTCTCAAAACAGTCTTTAGCCAACTAAAGTAGTATATCAGTTTTATTCATGCATGAAACATATGTGTGTTATATAAATGCTATGTGATGTTTTATGCTTTGTAATTCCAGTAAAAATTTCTTAAAATTCCTTTCTGTTAAGACATTTTGAGAATACTCTGCAAGTCACCTAGGCATAGAAGTGCATATGTATAATCCCGGCCTTTGAGAGGCTGAGACAGTCTAGTATTGACTCTGTCATATGGTTATCAATGACTGCACTTATACAGATCTGTAATGAAGAAACAAATAAGATGATAAAAACTACAAAAAAATACAGTGTGAGGAAGAAAAGAACATGGAACATTCAGTGTTGGAGCCATGTCCTGGGCAGAAGGAGATAAAATCAATGAAAATTCTGAGCTAAATGTATTAAAGCCCTGAGCACAAGGAGATACCGGGAGGCAGAGGCAGGTGGATCGCTGTGAGTTCAAAGCCAGCTTGGTCTACAGAGCGAGTTCAAGGACAGTGAGGCCTACACAAAGAAAGAATCTCTGGCAGGGAAGTGGGGGCAAGATTCTGATGCTCAATGTAATAAAGGGAGTGCTCCGCTCAGAGCAAGACCCAGCCAGCTAGGCTTCCAACTTATGAAAAGGAACTAAAGGAAAGCTTAGACAGCAAAGGGAACAACCATATGCAGAAACACTCAGCAGCTTAGGTTTGGCTCTGGCTTTAGAATCAAGAAACAGGAAAGGCATTGTGGACCTTCGCCCGCTGTTCTCAAGGGAAGAGCTGAGGCCAGGGCTTTGGAGGGCACTCCATGATGGAACCTGAAAAGCACACTGAATGAAGCTGTGGAGGGGAAGCCTGGACTGCACTGGAGACCCCGAGATGTTGGAATTGCCAAAGTCATGGGATGCCTGCCAAGGAGAGCTGCAGACCAGATGTGGGGCCGGCCCACGAAAAAGAAGTGTGCTGCAGTCAACAAAACTGGAAGTTGGAGTGTTTCGACATCAGCCACGGATAGACGGGATTTGGAGTTTGCTCTCTGCTGGCTTTCGGTCTTCCTTTGCTCCACTATTGTCCCCTTTCCTTCCTTTTGGAAGGCAGTGTATATTCTGTGCACTCTATGTTGGGAGCATGTGGTCTACCATTAGGTTTTTATCTTACAGAGGCTACAGTTAAGAGATTGCCTAGAATCTCAGAAGAGATTTTGGACTTTCAAATAGTGTTGAGACTGTGAAAGACTATCTGGACATAAATGGCTACATGTTTACAGGGGTTGAGACTGTGAAAGACTATCTGGACATAAATGGCTACATGTTTACAGGGGTTGGGAAACAGAATGTGATGGTTTGACTAAAACTGTCTCCACAGGCTCAAACCTTTGCATACTCAGTCCCCAGTTGATGAGCTGCTTGGGGGAGATCAGGAGTTGGGGTGGATGTATCCTTGCTGGAGGAGGTGATCATGGGGGTGGACCAGGCCCTGTGTCTGGATCTGGATCAGGATGTAAAACTCTCAACTACTGCTCCAGCACCATGTCCGTCTGCGTTCCACCATGATGATAATGGACTAACCCTCTGACACTAAGCAAGTCCCCAATTAAATGCTTTCTTTTCTAAGGGTTGCCTTGGTCATGGTGTCTCTTCACACAATAGAACAGTAACTAAGACATCTTATAAGGCAAGTGCTTTGTGAACTGAGAGTATTTTTCTTTTATATTAACTTTTTCAAGCTTTGTATAATTTTGTAGTAATTCTTCCTGAAGAGGAAAAGAGGCAGAAGGCAGATAGAGGGACAGAGGAATGGACTAACATACAGACACACAGATGACAGACAGACAGATCCAGAACACTGACCAGGTCAAGTAAATACATTAAATTTATGACAATATGGTCTCTTAATCTCCCCTTCTCACTGGCCTTTCTGATACAGTTGTCATATATATTATATCTATGTCCATTAAAAATTTCTCAGGCAGACCTGTGGCTAGACAGGTCATGAGCCCTAGAGGAAAAAGTACTACTATTTTATGCTAAGTGGACATAGCAATAAAACGTACTGCTTTACCTACAGATCACTGCACCATTCGATCCCTGTCAGCGAAGCTTCCTGCAGTAGACGGTAGTTAACACGGAGACCCACAGAGACAGCGTGCAGAGAATAAGAGACTTTGGAGTACTAAATGGAATGTCTGTGTCCCATCTCTCCACACAAGGCTGAGATGTATGTGGCTTTAGAGAATGTGGTTTAAATCAGTCAAATTAAGTAAGCCAGTGTTCACGAGCTAACTCCACTGCCCAAGTGCTAGAGTTGCCATGGGCTGGCTAGTTTCTGTTTTTGAGACAGTCTCTTCCTGTCTTCTTGGCTGTCCTGGAACTTGCTATGTAAACTAGGTTGGCCGAGAACTCAGAGAGCTCCTTGTCTCTGTCTCCTGCGTGCTGCGAGTATATCTGTTCACAGCCATACGCAGCTTCTGGGAACTATTTGGAAGAGGGAGAAAGGTGCTTCAAATCTCAGGTGTTAGATGGCTTCAAAGAAACTGTTCTCCAGATACAAAGGGCTGATGCATGTATAAGCTCACAGAAATGGTGACAGCATGCACAAGGCCACATAAGCTCCAGACAGACAGAAGAGCAGGAGGAAGGTAGGTGAGCACGAAGTCCCACCCCTAGTGGAGGGGCTACTGGTTACAGGAAAAGACAGCTTTCTTTATTGGTGCCATTGCTCTGCCGGAAGCTCTACCCCAGCCCCTGGTATCCATATACCCAGAGTCTGGAATGTTCTGGTGAAAGCCCCACTTCAATCTCCCTCCCCCATCACTCTCTCTCCAAACCCTACCTCATCTCAGAATACCCACCATTGGCGGCTCCTCCCCCCAAAATGTTCGGAACCACACCTAACCGCTACTTAAGACCTGGCCAATAGATCTGTCTGGTGTGCCCTCATGCCCTGTACTCTGCCTTCCTGAGGGCCACACGGGATTGCTCTGCTTTGCATTACCCTGTTTATTAAACCTGGGTTTGATTTTGGTTTGGTTTGATTTTGCTTATTGCAGCAGTGGTGGAGGAATCCAGTAACCGGGGATCCAATACTTAACAATGGCAACAGGTGTATCAACCACACTCTACCACAGACCCCAAGCCTGGAGTAGTTGGCCAACAAACTGGACTCATGGATTTAAGAGAGAGGGAATGGGAGGGTGGGAGGAGAGAGGTGGGGAAGACATGAGGGTGGGTAGGGAAGGTGGAGGAGGATCTGGAAGGAGTTGGAGGACAAATATGATCAAAATATATTCTCAAAGGATAAAACAGTGAGATAATAACTGTCTTGAGAAGAATAAAATTAGTCCTTTTGCATACCAAAATTTTGAATGAGCTCCCTAAAACTCCACCTGATATCATTTCCTTTCAGCCTGAAGAATTTCTATGAACAGTTCATAAAAATAGGTCTTGCTAACTTCCCTTGCCTGGCAATATGTTAGTCCCTCATTCTTGAAGGATTTTCTCACTAGATGTAAGACTCTGGATTGACAGCTCTTTCTCCCAGTACTTTACCATGATCTTCTGACCGACACGTTTTCTGGAGACAAGCCATGTTCACTCCAACCCACAGCTCCCTAAATGAATGGGTCACTTCTACCAGTTATTTTCAACAATCTTTATTTTTGGTTTTCATGGTTTGACTATTATGTTAACACATGGTTTAACTGTACTTTATCCTGATTATCTCCTGGTTTACAGGATCTCTATTAACGTGTCTTTATCAAACTTGAAAAGTTTTTGCCATTGTTTCTTCAAACACAGCCTCTTTCTCTTTTCTTCCAATGTTCCAGTAGGAAATGCCTTAGATGTTTTGAAATTATCAACAGAAGCCGGGCGTGCTGGCACAAGGCCATCTGATCCTCGCATTCAAGAGGCAGAGTCAGGGAAAACTCTGTTATAGGCCAGATAAGGATACATAGAGAGTCCTTGTCTCAAAAAAGAGAAAAAGGGCAGGGGCAAGCAACAGAACTCTGAGGGTCTATATTTTCTTTCCTTTCCAAGCTCTGTTATTTCTAAATGACTTGCTTCTAATGATCTATCTACAACTTTTGAGTTCTCTGTCATCTCCACTTTGCTACAGAGAGAATCCAGAATACTTTTAATCACATATAATCCATCCACACAATGAAAATCAACAGATTTCTGCATAGTGATTTATTGGCAAGCATATTTTAAAAAACAACTTTTTGCATATTAGTAACAATCTAGGGAATATAATATAGATGTAAGACATCACCTTTCCATAGCATAAATTACCACCTGATCATAATTGCATCTAATAAAACCTAATACCTTGCTAGGCGGTAGTGGCACAAGACTTGAATCCTAGCACTTGGGAGGCAGGCAGATCTCTGTGAGTTCAAGGTCAGCCTGCTCTGTAAGAGCTAGCTCCAGGACAGCCAGCGGTACACAGAGAAGCCGTGACTCGAAAAACCACACACACACACACACACACACACACACCTAATACATAAGCATGTGACTAGATCTCTCGGTTCCTATATTGCCTTTTCTAACATCTTCACATAACAAAGCAAACTATTTTACCTATTTCCAACACACTCACAAAGAACTAGAAAAGTATGAACGTTACTTCCATTGGTACACTCATGAAATGTGTATATCATTCCTGAGACAAAGGGTGCAGAATTCTAGCTTCCTGTTCCTTCCACTCTGCTCTGCAGACACTTGGTCTTCTACTAGCAACTGAGCCTAAATGTACTAAGTTAAGAGTGTAGAAAGTTTGTAAAGAACAATCCCAAACAGACATTCTGGAAAACAGAGACACCCTGGAAGAACTTGCTATGTACACATGACCTAATACAGGACAAAATGAGGTTAAAAAACATCCCATAGAGGAAACATACATTCTCTTAAAGAAGTGGATAAAAAACAGGAGGAAATATGTCTAAGATCATCTTTTAAAATGATTTGAAGAAGTAGCATTTTGGGAACAATGTAATTTTGAACTAGAAAAGAAATCCTTCAGATAAAGTTATCATTACTGAATTTGAAAATATAATGGGAGAATATAAGACATGACAAAAATTACAACACCAGCTCAAAATATTCAATAAACATATAACCAACAGTTAGATGGGAAAGGGGAGTCATTATCAATTTGACAAGTGACAGGACAGAAACACGAAAGACAGATAAAAGAAAAAACTAAACAAAATACAGGCAAATCAATAGAAAATAGGCAGACTAAGAAAAAGAAAGTAATGGAACTCAACTCAAAATAGACAGATTTAAAAAATAATCTGTCAATGCTGTAACAAAGCAAACACCAACCAAATCTTATTAAATTTATTTTTCTTCAAAATATTGAATCCACCAGACTGATAAAACACACTCTCAAAAAGAGGAGAGGAGAAAAAGCAATCAGGTTGTCATCACATTTTTATTCCCTAATCTAAAGTCAAACAAATTGAGAATAAAATGTATACATATTTCAGAAGAAAAAGCATTGAAAGCCAATAATCCCACTAAACAGCCTATTTCCACACACAAAGGGGACAGAAAGGGCTCAGAATGCCACTTTGCATCCTTGTCCCAAAGGAATGTTTCTGTCATCTGAAAGTAAACCAAACATCTAAACAGTAAGAAGACAGACTTTCTAAGAAAAAGAAAAGAATGGAGCAATGGGTAAAGACACTGAGCAGAGACAGAACTAGGAACCCACGACACTATAGAACTGAGGTGTGGCCGAGCAGGTACAAGCCCTGGCCTGCAATCATGAGGCCTGGATTTGAACTCCAGAACCACACACAAGCCAGAAGCACAGCAGCACCTGAGAGCACGGTAGGTCTCCAGGGAGACAAGCGAATTCCAGATGTCCAGGCCAGCTATTCAGGCAGACACAGCAGAGGAACAGGAGACCTGTCTCAAACATGGCAAAGGGCAAGGACCAGCAAGCACCAAGGCAGCCCTCTGACTTCCACATACACTCACTCACACACACAAAGCTTCCATCTTCTTCCCTCTCCACTGCCTCAGGAACCACCTTCTGCTCCTGCATCTGACTGTCTCATATGCAGAATCACACAACACTACGTCTCACTTACCAGCCCTGCTACAGAATATGTCAGAATCTCATTCCTTCCTCATAATAGTCCGCCCTGTGCATTCAATAAAGAGCACACAGCTATGTCTACCCATGGGCTACTGTGAAAACTCTGCTGAATAAATCAGTTCAAGGTCCCAGTTCTTTTGTGCCTGTACACAGAAATGGAGTTGTTAGATCACATGGCAGACCTGCTTTTAATTTAACTACTATACTGCTTCACAAAGCACCATTTTACATTCCCGCCAGTAGTGCAGGAAGGCTCCAATTTATAGTCAACATCTTTACTATAACACTTGAGTTTCTTTGTTTTTACAATGAATCCTACAGAGAGTATGGTGGTCTCACTGTGGGCGACTGCCACCCTCCTAATGATTAAAGACACACAGCATTCCCCTGCACTCTCTGGTCTTCTGCTGGTCTTCGCAGAAGGAGGCCTCCCCAGGTCTTTCAGCCACTTCCCTGGACTGTTTTAGCTGTTTAACCACAGATACCACCTCTGTGCTCTAGAGCCTGGCCCTTTAATCCGGTGAATGACGTAAGGATGCTCTCCCACTCTGAAGACGCCTTTGGTTTGGATATAATATAATCTCCCTATCCTGTGTTGCTTGGCCTTGACATCAGATCTAAGACGCTTGGTTGAAGCCAGCACCATGAAGCTTCCCTCCAATTTCTTCTGGATTTTGCACTTTCAGTCTCTGATCTACTCCAGTTTGTTTTATGACATGAGGCAGGAGTTCAACTCCACATTCTTGTGCTTTTCCTGGGACTGCTGAGTAAAACCTCCTCTTTCTCCCACTGAGCGGTCTTAGTCCCTCGTCAAAACCCAGCTGGTCTGATACCGGTAGTATAGATTATGGAATAAATTATTATTCTTTTATTGCCTTAACAGAAATAAAGAAAGCACTATTATTATGTCATATTTTAAAATTTTTATTAATTATTTGTTTGTTTGCTTGTTTCTTGGGGGTTTTTTGAGACAGGGTTTCTCTGTGTAACTGCTATGGATGTCCTGGAACTCTTTTGTAGAGCAGGCTGGCCACAAACTCACAAGAGATGCGCCTGTCTCTGCCTCCCAAGTGCTAGGATTAAGAGCATGCATCACCACCTGGCTAAAAAACATTTTTTTTAATTTTTATTAAGTATTTAACATACTTTCCCCCGCCTCTGAATTAGGAATTACACCAGTATCCTAGGGTTTAGTAAAATAAAATGATTTAATGGAATGCTACAGCCACAGTCTGAAGACATAAGGGCGATCTCTACTTTGCATGGTAGTACACGCCTGTGATCTGCAGGAATGCAAGCTGAAGCCATGAAAAGCAATTTTAGAAATTCGCTGCAAAAAGTATAATTGATCTATGCCTTTTTAAAGGTTCTTTCAAAACATTTATAACTACTTTAATAAAGGTATCTTAGTTTTGGTTCTACTGCTGTGAGGAAACATCATGACCAAGACAACTCTTGTAAAAGCATTTACGTAGGAGCTTTCTTATGGTTTCAGAGGATTAGTCCATGATCATCATGGTGAGAAACAGACAGGCATGGTGCTGGGGCAGTAGCTGAGAGCTTTATATCCTGATTAAAAAGCAGCAGGCAGAGAGAGAGACATGGGGCCTGGTGTGGGTTTCTTAAATCTCAAAGCCAGTGACATATCTCCTCCAACAAGGCCATACCTCCCAAGCCTTCCCAAACTGTTCAAACATCTATGGGAGCTATTCCCATTAAAATAACCACAATAGAAAAATTGTAAATAGCAATGTATACTGCTATTTCATAAACAGATAATAAAATTATTCTGCACACTAATGTGACGCACTGAGAATTAACTGGCAAGAGCAGCTGGACAGCTGTCATCTTCTCTTCGCTTAACCCATGCTGAACACCTTCTCTCTGTGTGGTAAAGTTTTAACCTTTCCAAGTCTGGGTCCATTCCCAATATGCTACTTTCGTACCTGTAATGTTGTCAAGTATCTCTTAGAAACCCTTTAATTAATAGGAAGTTTTCTTTTTTCTTCTTTTTGTTTTTTTCTAATACCATCACTTCCTCCGTTCAACTTTCTTTTAATCCAGCCCCTTTCCTAAGCACCTTTCCTAAGACCCTCGGCTAGAAATTTAAGTGTCTTTCTAACAGTGATGTCAATCTACCAATCCTCAGGCTGAATTTCACTAACAATGTAATCACTTTTTATTTTGTTTGCTAATGTTTCTTATTTGGGAACCAAATCCCTCTTCCAATTATCCATTTTGGAAAATATTACAGGAAACAAGGATGCAACTACACCATTTGCTGTCTGCAGCTAGACTGAATAACAGGTGTAACAACCAATCACAGTCCAATTTGAAAGACCTGAAATGACTGATAAGTATTCAGGATTCACACTGGGAATTTACACAGTCATCTGTGGACTGAAGGCTGGCATACAAAATGTCAACACGTAACTACTTAACCAGTACACTATCACAATCCAAATCTGAACAAGTTGTTGGGGAGCTGCAGTTCTTTAAGTTGTGAAAATTGAAATTTTGTTCACACAAAGCTATTACGTATATGTATTATGAAGTATAATATTAATAAATAAAATATTAAAAATAGATTCATCAGCATTTTGCTGACACTGCCAAACGACATCCACCATTCCAATGGAAGCAAGGACAAGTCATCTACAGTTGCTGTAGATACAACTCCTTCAGCGGTCCTTTCAGATCGGTCTTCGTACCGCCTCACTAAGCATCCTAGCAACACCTGATGCCTTGTTTCAGACAGGATGAAGACTCTGCTACGGGAAAACAGTATTTCAGCTTTCATGCACAGCTCTCTGTGCTCACAACTGTAGGCAAAAAAAATCCCAAAAATCCTTACATTCCTGCAAGTGAAAGTAGGGTTATGCTATTGCCTTATTTTGTCTTCAAAATGATTTATTCTATCTCAGAGAAGAAATATCTTGATATTAGAGGTAGAAAATTGAAGCAGAACAGATGGAACTAGAACATGTTTCTTGACTTCTTACGTTTCTGCTCCCTTGACACTCTTAAACAGGTAGTCTACATTAGTAACAAAGAACAAATTAATGTATTCCTGTGACTTGGTATACATGGTGAATATAATCACAGCCTACTCAGCTTCCAAAAGTCAAAATTCTTGACCATTTGACCATTTGACCTACCCCAACAATCCGCTTCATAGCATCCAGCTTGGCAGAATCTTTGTTGCTCTCCAGCATCTGCTTCAGGTCTTCATTCCTATTACAACAGAGAAGGCATAATTCTAGACCTGGACTTTTGCAAAAGACAGCATTTTATAAGAACTGAAAGAGCACGGTGGGAGGAGCTGCACTCAGGTTAAAGACTGGTCTCGTGTTTCACCCTGCAAGTCTATGCAGCACGCTGCCCTGAAGCCCACAGTAACACAAAGGTAAGAACTGCCTTCAGCTTTACAAAATGTCATCAGCTGATGAAATGTTAACAAGAACATGGCATATAGTCTCTCACCTCAAATTTTCTTTGACATAATCATCAGGGGGAAAAAGAAAAACTATCAAGTCAGCTTTAAAATACTTCCACATGCAAAAAAAAATCCTAAAAACTTTCTTCAGACTATTGTTACACAAGTTCCCTGACTAAGTTGTGCGTCATTTACATCATCCCAACTTCCTATCCCCCAACTGCACAACTAAATAGGGTTACGCCTTTCACTCTGAGACTAGATTCATTTTAATATTTAAATGGGAGCCTGTGGTTATAAACATGGGCAGTTATCTATAAGGATGAAAACACAGAGCAAAGAAAGAACTACTCAGAAGTTAAGTCTATGGGATACAGCAACTGGGCACTGAACAGACACTAGGAAGCCAAAGGAACAGACATTATTCCTAGGTCAAAGGAATGTAGGATATCTCTGTCTCTGTCACAAGGCTCTGTGCTGTAGAAGGAGCTGCATTCCGGCTGCCCGGCTCCCGGCTGCCTGGCTAGCTTATGCCCCTAAATAACAACACACAAACTGTATTCATTTAAACACTGCTTGGCCCATTAGCTCCAGCCAACTCTCACATCCTTATCAACCCACCTCCATTAATGTGTGTAGCACCACGAGGTGGTGACCCACCAGGAAGATTCTAGCATACATCCATCTTCGTGGCATAGCGTCTGCCTCACTTCCCTTCTTCCCAGCATTCTGTTCTGTCTACTCCACCCACCTATGTTCTGACCTATCAGGCCAAGCAGTTTCTTTATTAATTAACCAATGACATTCCCACATCACTGTGCTATTTAAACAGCCTTGAAAGATCATCTAGAACAAAAGTTGACAGCGTCTTTACTTGGAAGAGCTGCAGAGAAGAGAGGATGAAGGTCAGGCCCATCAGTTCCTTTCTGTTGGTCATGACCAGCCTTCTATTCTTCTAAGTGAATCTTCACTGGGGAAATTCACAAACATGAACTTATCCCATTAAAGAAAATATATAATTCATAATCTCTAATAGCTTTTCATTAAACACAATAAAATAGTTTTTGAAGACAGACTGCTAGAGGAAGAGTTCTTGACACTCAGGAGAACTAGCCCAATGCTTTGTTCTTGAACTGCAGCCAGACTTGTATAACAGAAGTCTGTGTTTAGGGCTACTGGTCTGAGGTGTTAGGGAAGGCCTGGCAAGCTAACACAGATCTTAGCATCCAGAAGCAGGCTGACACTACAAAAACTGCTTTTGGAAGCAGATACTAGGAAAGGATTTAGAGTTCAAAATACACTTTAGAAAAAGGGCAGAGAGAAATTCATGTGTTAAAGACAAAAGTGTGAGCTGGACCGTGATGGAGTACGCCTTTAATCCCAGCACTCAGGAGGCAGAGGCAGGTGGATCTCTGTGAGTTCAAGGCCAACCTTGTCTACCTAGTGAGTTCCAGGACAGCCAGGGCCACACAGAGAAATCCAAAAGTAAACAAAAAGATGAATCTATAAGGTCTCAGACAGAAAGGAGCAACATGTTATTGGAAGACAGAGGAAGGTGGTTCTTGTTAGAAACAGCAGAGATCTTTGGTGATCTTCAGTGTCTTAAGGAAAGCAGAGGTGAATGGCAGATGGGCTTAGCCAGGAGCTGTGGTTCACAAGGTGAGAGCATCATCTGAACCTAGGTTTAAGACCTGCCTGAGGAGCAGAGTGAGAGTCCATGGCAAGGGGCAGGGCGGGGGGGGGGGGTCAAATATTGAAAAGGGAGGAGAAAAAGGGAATGGGAGGGAGGAAACAGAAGAGAGGATATGGAGGGGGACAGGAAGTTATGACATTGTCTGCAGGAGACAGGGAAACACATAGCTTCCCACATGGAGGGCACAGTAGGCTGAAGCCCGGACAGACAAGAGACAAATGGCTAGAAATCAGGAAGAGTGAAACAGCAGCTAAAGAATGTGACTTTAGAATTTAGAATCAAATTTCGTGGGTGGCAGAAGTGAGCAGGATCCCGGGGTGGGGGAGGGTAGCGGAGCGCCAGCACCAGCCAGCAAGGTGGATGGATCTTCACCCCGCAGCTGTCCTTCTCCCTTGCATTCTCCACTCCTGCTAGGTCTAGCTCCCAGTTCTCACTTTACAACAAACTTGCTGATCCATCAACTATAGTTGAAAGATAAGGAATTTACACATTGTTGGGGAGTGAGGCTATTTCAAAAATAGCATGTTGACGAAGTGGCCTGGTTTTCCTTGCTGCTAATAGTAAAATATGAGAGGTTAAGACATAAACTGGGCAAGCCAACAGGGCTGTATAGTGAGAGTCTATTGAAACAAATTCCAAAATGGAGTCATGTGAGGATACTCCTGAGTGTTTGTGAGAAAACTCCAAGAAATAACAAGAGTCCTATGACCTCAGTTCCTTCAAAACACAGAATTGTCTTTGGAATGTGCTTTTGTGCCCTTCAAGGTGAAGCAGATAGGAGTAGGTTTACTTCAGGTTATTCATTACAGCTGCCTATTGTTATCTGTTCATATGCCTCTAAGGAAAAACACGTTTCTGCTGTGTGCAGCTTGCCCTTGTGATTGGACACTTTACTCATGGGACTCCTCTTCACCCTCAGAGTATAAATTGTCTGATTTTCTGAATAAAGTTGGCTATTGCATGAGACTTTATTCTACATGTACAGGCTTCATTCCCTCAAGTCCACAGCCTCTGGAACAGCAGTTCTCAACCTGGGGGTCACGAACCCTGGAGTCTGAGTAGCCCCCCTTTTTTGGTTCTTCAAGACAGGGATCTCTCTGTGTAGCCCTGGCTGTCCTGGAACTCATTTTGGAGACCAAGCTGACCTCAAACTCAAAGAACTACCTGCTAAATGCTGAGATTAAAAGAATCGTGCACCACCACAGCCCAGTGAGCAACCCTTGCATAGGGGTCACATATCAGATTTCCTGCATATCAAATATCTACATTACAATTCATAACAATAGCAAAATTACTTATGAAGTAGCAATGAAAATAATTTTATAGTTGGGGTCACCACAACATAAGGAACTGTATTAAAGGGTTGAAGCATTAGGAAGGTTGAGAACCACTGATCTAGAGCAGCAAACAAGACCATGTCTCAAAAAAAAAGATAAAAAAAATAGAATTTGATTTTTAAGAAGGAATTAAATTTAAGTAAAAGCAAATAAGAACTTACAATTTTAGAAAGCCCCCACTGTAGCTCTATCGCAAACAATGAAAAAGGATATTCTGGAGAAACCAAGGGTGTGGTGGGGAAACCATTTAAGAAGAGACTATCAAGACAAACCTGGCAGCGCTCTTGAAATCCCAGGCCTCCGGAGGCTGAGGTGGACAGACTGAGAGTTCAAAGTCTGCCTGGGCCATAGAGCAATTTCTAGCAGCCTGGGCAACCTAGAGACCTTGCCTCAAAACAAACAAACCAAAGGAGATTGTGAGAAAACTCAGAGATTTAACCAGCCATCTCCACAGAACCAGGGAGAAGGGGATCATGCCAGAGAGACAACAGATAAGACAATGAACAAAAACAGGCAATTTCTAGAATTTCCAGGCCATGTGCACTATGGGATAGAGCTAGAGAGAGGCCAGTCATCTATCTCTAAACAAAGAAAAGCAACCCCAGGAGAAAGGAGATCTGTAGTGATAATTTGTTTTAGCAAATAAAGCTTCCCTGAAGAGTGCAGAGCTAAGCTACTAGAGGTCAGGGAGTGGTGGTGCACACCTTTGATCCCAGGACTCGGGAGTAAGAGGCAGAGGGACCTCTGTTAGCTCAAGGCCACCCTGGACTACACGAGTTTGAATCTGTCTAAAAGAGAAACAGAGCTCACACAGAGGTGATCCCAGCACTTGGGATCCCAGATCTTTAATCCCAGCACTAGGGAGGTGGAGACAGGAGTGATATGGCTGGGTGGGTGGAGAGAGGACTAGAAGGCAGTCTGAGGTTTAGTGGAGAGAGCTGCAATCTGAAGACGCAGTCTAAGGGCAGTGAGGATGCAGTCTGAAGGCAGGATCACCCCTTCACCTCAACACTGGTCTCTCTAGTAGTGGATGCTGCTCTGCGTCTCTGACCCTTCAGTTTTCACCCCCTAATATCTGACTCCGGATTTTATTTATTAAGACCAATTAGAATTCATGCTACATAGATCAGTCAGTACATGGCCCCATTTGCAACCATTTTTACCCAAGAAATTTTTACACAACCCCATTTATACAGTAATATAAAGGCAAAACAATTGCAGACAAAAAATCATGAAAAAATTTATTGCAGACATACAATTTTTCCATTTGCTAAAGATGAAAGTAAATCCTGTATATTAATGTAAAGGGTGTGCTTCTTTTTACTTGCACTGCTATCTGATCTAAGGGACATAGCTGCTTCAATGTCTGTCACAGCAGATCAATACTCAACGGTGAGTAGCAAACTGTGGTACGTCCATTTCATGGAATGCAACTCAGCGATGAAAAGAAACAGACTAGTGATCACGGGCCAGCACCGATGGCCCTCCAGAGAAGTGGACACTAGTGCCACAAGGTCACATCTCCCAGGAACAAAGCCAAAGGACGGCGACGTCAGAGATGGCTGGGGGGACAGCAGGAAACACGGAGGACACACAGGATCCTCTGCTTGACTACACGTATGACAAGACAGAGCTAGCCATACAAATAGGAACAAACCAAGTAAAACTGGGCAGATCTGAGCATGACTGCGGAACCGCAGAGCTTAGCAAAGGCAAAGTCAAGTGTGAGGGCACAGGACGGCTCTCCAGCACATCTTCCAACCCGGTGTGGCTACAGGAACCACAAAACAGAAACTAAGAAGCAGCTTCACAGTGGCTGCAACTCAGCTGACAATTACTTTTTAAAAGGTGAGAGTCAAGCATCCACTTTGCCACAGAAAACATAGCAATATCATAAATCCATGCAAAGGTATCATTCTTCAGACAAATGCAAAGTGAGGTACCATTACACACCCACACAACAGCTAAAAAAAGACAGATAATAGTAAGTGTTGGCATATACATGGAAGCACCCAGAATTCTCACATTGTTGTTGGTAGAAATATAAAATGATATGCTCACACAGGAAAATGGGAAAGTCTTACAAATTTAAGCATACACTTCCCATACCATCCAACCATATGTATCTATTGTGAGGTTATAAGAAATCCTAATTCTGTAAGACAGACAAGAAGGAGCTCTACAGTGCCTTATCCACATGCATAGATAAGACATTTAATTCTAAAGTCAATGGGAAATCACACCCGAGATGGACAAATAGGATCAGACTTTGAAAAGAGGGTGTAAATACATGTTTATTCAAGAATCTAAATCATCGAATCCCACTTTACTTCATCAAAAGAAGCCTCTTGAGATACCATGAGATGCTGTGGGGCAGAGTCTGGAGCAACGGTCTCAACCTTCCTAATGCTGAGACCCTTTAAAACAGTTGCTCATGTTGTAGTGACCTCTGATTACAAAATCATCTCATTGCTACCTCACAACTGTAATTCTGCTACTGTTATGAATCATAATGTAGCTATCTGATATGTGAGCGCTGAGAAAGGGGTCGTGACCCAAGGCTGAGAACCACGGGCCTACAGGACCACACGTGAAGCTAACGACAAGCACTGGTTCATGAGCTACAATCTGTCAGTCTACAGCAAAATGTGAAATATATCTAAAAATTCCACACACGTGGTCCTTCATGCAACACATTCAACCACCAAACGAAAACACCCAGACAAGGGGCCAGTGGATGGCTCAGCTGGCAAAAACACCAACACCAAGTCTGGCAAGCTGCACTCAATCACTAGAAGCCAGGGGAGAAGGAAGGCCCACCGCCCCCGTTGTCCTCCGAACTTGACATTCACTCTGCACACTCACACAAAATAAATAGAAATGCAATTTTAAAAAGAAAGACAACTCCAAGAGGACTTTCTTTCTCTGCTGAAGCTTGCACACAGATCAGGGAGCTTCAGTACATCAGATACACAGCCTTTTACCTGAAGCTTAAAACATTTCACAGATTTATACTAAAAACAGTCAGCCAGTATCTATCAAGAACAAATGAGGGCTGGTGGTTTAAGAGACTGCTGCTCTTGCAGAGGACCAGGGTTTGGTTCCTAGCACACACATCTGTAACTCCAGTTCCAAGGACTCTGACGTCCAGTTCTGGTCTCTAAGGACACCAGGTGTGCACACTTCACACTTACATACATGCAGGCAAAACACTCCTCTACAATGGCATGGCTCTTCTTGGTTGGCAACTTGACTACATCTGGAATTAACTGAAAGTAAAGCAGGAGTGAGGGATTTTTCTTAATTAAATGATTTGAAATGGGGAAGGGACACCATATATCCAGATCTTTTGATGTAAACCCACCTCCAGTCTGGGCCACACCTCCCGCTGACGTCCTATAAAAGGATGTGGAAGAGAGAAGTTTTCGGTCTCTGCCTGCTTGTTCTTGCCCTTCTGGCAAGTCACCCTTCACTGGCACTGGAGCTTGCTTCTCTGCGATTCCAGTGGAGAGTGAAGACAACCGAGACGTCCAGCTTTGTGGACTGAACAACTACGGATTCCTGGACCTTCCGTTGAAAGGCATCCATGGTTGGACTAGCTAGACCACAGCCTGCAAGTCAGTCTAATAAACTCCCTTTCTAAATATATGCAGATTCATTATGTAGACTCAGCTCCTCTAGAGAACCTGATCAATACATAAATAAAAGTCTTTTGAAAATAACAAAAAAGGGGGGGCTGGAGAGATGGCTCAGAGGTTAAGAGTACTGGCTGCTCTTCCAGAGGTCCTGAGTTCAATTCCCAGCAACCACATGGTGGCTCACAACCATCTGTACTGAGATCTGGCGCCCTGCTCTGGGGTGCGGGCATACATCGAGGCAGAATGTTGTATACATAATAAATAAATAAATAAATAAAAAGAAAATAACAAAAAAGGAAGAAATGATTAGGGCTGGGAATGAAGCTCAGTAGTGGAGCATTTGCCTTGCACGCACAAGGCCTGGGCCCACGCACACAACTATAAACAGCAACAGTATTACTAAAAACTAAGTAATGTGCTTTCCCCACCCCCAAGTTCACGCTCAAGTTCAGCCTTCTGGAGCCAGCCTTTACAAGGTGATGAAGTTACAAGAAGGATATGCGGTGGGCCTAAGTCCAGTCATGACTGAGCTCTTTTAAGAAGGGATGAGAACGTGAGCACATACATGGAGGAATGACGAGGCAGGGAAAGAGCTAGAGGATGGCCATCTGCAACACACAAGCCTGATAACCAGAGTTCAGCCCCAGAGCCCGGGGGAAAAGCTGGCAGCAAAGGCATGCATCTATAATCCTAGCACTCCAAGGAGACGGGAGGAAGAGCAGGAAAAACATCTAGAAGCTTGTGGGCCAGCCATCCTGCAGTCCACAGCACAGCAGTACAAACAAAGACCCTGCCTCAGCAAGGTGACGGCAACAACCCAAAGGTTGTCTGGTGGTCTCCATATGCACACTATGGAGCATGTTAACCCCACAAACAAACAAACAAACAAACAAACAAACAAACAGCCACATAAGTGTTTGGGGGCAGGAGAAATGGCTCTGCCGTTAGGAGCATTTGCTGTTCTTCCATAGCACAGGGATTCCATTCCCAGCACTCACAAGGTGGCTCAGAACAGCCTGTAACTTCAGGTCTAAGGGACCTAACCTCCTCACTTTCTGTCCTCTGAGGGCATCAGGCTCACGTATGGCACACCTACATGCATGCTGGAGAGACATGAAAGCACATAAAATAAATCTATTGAAAAGAACAAAACTAGGGAGGCTGGGAGGAGGTGGAAATTTGTTTTTTTTTCTTTCTTTTCTTTATTCTCCTTTTATCAATAAAAAAAATACATAAAAAAAAAAGAAAAAAAAGAAAAGAACAAAACTATCTCCGAAGATACACAACTGCTAACTATGAAAATACTGCAAATTCACTGCAGCAAACTTAGAATCTCCATCTTATATATCCCAGGATCTCGAAAACTCCAAACAATGAAAGAGTGGTGGGGGGATAATGGCAGCTCAAGGACCCGCGTCCTTCCACTTTGTCTTAGTTTCCATTTGACACAATGGAACTGGAACATACCTAAGTGAAAAGCCTCAAGCCTAAAAGAAACCTTTAAACTGTAAGCTGGTTAAGAAAACTGACAAAAATGGAATTATATAGTAACTAAACAGTAAGAGGGGATGATTAGACACCCACATGCCGGAAAAAAGAAAAACTGTTCTCCTACTTGTTCCCCTTTCCTTTGCCCTGAGAATATTCCGGAACTCTCCTCCCCCACCCCCGGTGTTACCTGGAGAGAGAAATGAACAATGAGGAAGAATGAAACATCAGTTTTAGGACCTGCCAACCTCTCACCCAGCCATCCCCCTGAGCGGTCCTAATGGAAGCCTGGCTTGTTCCCCTTACACACAGGCAGGCAAGGCCTTCTCTCCAGCCATCCTGGGTGCTGACCTATTCTTTCAAACTAAGAACTAGAAAACAGGATCCAGATATTAATGCCAAAGGTTTGGTTCTTGTTTAACAGAAAAGACAGTCTTCACGGCAAACGGGGATCCTTTGGTGCTGTCCCAGGAGAGAATAATAACTGAGGTCCAGGGGAAAGGAAATCCCCTGGACCTGCTTCAGCCTGACACCTGTCCTAAGGACCTCCCAGAGGGCATAATTACAGATCCACCCCCAACTCCCTTTGCTTGTCACCAGAACAGGAAGGACAGGAAGGGCTGACACAGCCAGCTCACTCTCCAAATGTACTTTTTCTTCCTGCACCGAGGTCACCAGTGCACCCAACACTGACCAGCAGGCTGTGTTACTACAGAGCTCTTAGAAATTAAAAAATGTTTATAAATTTCAAGATACCTATTTGAAATACTGTTGGATTAGCAGCATTTGAAACGCTCTGTGCTAAAAAGCTGTGTTTGTTTCAATGCAGGCTTCTTTATCTACCCAATAGTAACCTGCTGTACTGGAGAACCAACTTTATTTTAACATAAGTGACACCTTGTGGTGTTAAACGGTATAACTTTTCCCATCCCGTTCAGTACAAAATACACCTATAACTTTCAAGGAACAGGAAATGCATCACTGAAAAGTAAAGCAAACCTTATACTGACCAGGAAGTATGTGCGTACTCTACAACCAGAATAAACCAGAATACAGTCCCAAAGCAACGTTCTACCAGTTAGGCAGACCAACCTGAGAGGTGGAAGTGCGTTTGGAGAGTATTAATGGTCTTTCTTTCTCATTAATCTAAACTCCAGAACTTACTGAAATCCCCACCCTTCTCTCGCAGCTCCCGGGAAAGGCGATATAAATTAAGAGGAAACTGAGAAGATGTGGAACAGGTCTCATTAGGACCACTCAAAGTATTGTCTGAGACACTCGGAGCACACACACGGAAACTTGGAAGAGTAATTTGACAGTATAATTTTATGTTTATTGGATCTAATAAAAACAGGGCGGTATTTTACATGCTTTTTTCCACTTTATTTTTCTAGTAATTGATTTTTATTGAATTTTACAGAAGTATTCATCCATGACAGACTGAAAATTTTAAAAGAAAAGCTCTTCAGCAGTTTGGGAACAGAGAGACCACACAATATTGTTGTCAGTTTCACTGTGGTGTGACTTATACTCCGATTCTAAGAGAATACTCTGTTCAGTCTGCACACAAGTGCCAAGTCCTGAGATGGCTATCAGCCACATACAGTCCCTCCTCCAGGTGTGCCCGCGGCCCGTCACAGTCAGCCACATACAGTCCCTCCTCCAGGTGCGGCCTGAGATGGCTATCAGCCACATACAGTCCCTCCTCCAGGCGCGCCCGCGGCCCGTCACAGTCAGCCAGGCTCTCACACTCCTGCCACCACTCTGACCTCGTCTTGTCCAGGACTGCACAGGAGCTGAGACCGCATGGCAACTGGCATTGCGTGTGTGTGCTCTTCAACACAGATAAGTCAGAGATTCCCAGCCTGTGCACCACAAACCCTTTCACAGGGGTCACCTAAGACCATCTGCATATGACATTTACATTACAACTCATAACAGCAATAAATTTACAGTTATGAAGTAGAAACCAAAATAATTTTATGGTTGGGGGTCCCCCCAACATGTGGAACTGTATTAAAGGGTCACAGCATCAGGCCGGCTGAGAACAACTAGACCAGACCAAGCAATTCTTCTATGACAGATCCATTTCCTATCAACAACTTCTCTCAATAATACTCATCTAGGTTTTAGCTATCACAAATAATTTTACTTTTATTTATTTAAGAGGACTAGTTTTGAAGCAGTCTCTCCACATAGGCCAGGCTGGCCTGGAACTGCAGATCTTAGTGCCTCTGCCTCCCTAGCGCTAGGACTACAAGCATGTATCACTGTGTCGGGTCTATTTTTTTGACATAGGAACACTGTACACGTTATGGGTACCACATCACACTGTGGTACATGTACACAGCACACTGTGGTAAGCACACCTATCTTCTCTGTGGCAGGTTTCAGATCACTGGACTTGCACTGCGAGGGCTTGCACCAACTCACTGGCGCTCGAGCATTTTCTCTCTGTTCAAAGTATTCAAAGATTTCCCCCAGGTCTCGTGAAATGGACACTAGTTATCGTGACCTAGTCACTCTTCCCTCACAACAGTTTAAGACATGTGCACCACTAACAGCAACACCTGAGCCTTAGGTCTAAAAAGGAAGGTGCAGCAAAGTGCTGAGGGACAGTGACGGGCGCCCCAATCGGAGGTATCAAAACCTTAGAGTGGGGCGAGCAGATGATACGTTTTCTAAGGCTTTGAGAAACTCCCGACAGGAAGGCACGACTCCTGGGGGAAAGGGCAAGGGTGAATGGAGCTGCAGCGAGGGCTGGCAGCTGCAGCAGGACGCAGTGCTCCACAGCCAAGGAGCAGCACCAGGTTCTGCTACACACCCTCTGGATCCTCAGAGCTCTGTGCGGCTTTAGGTACGTGTTGTTCACTTAAAACATACAAAAATGTAAAACAACAAACTGCAGCTACAACTGTGAGAACTAACAAATAAAAAGAAATGCACTGAGAAGCAAACTGTGAGACCTAGCAGTGCATGAAGCAAACAAAGCAAAAGGACATCCTGCAGAGGGCAGGGGAGGCAGCTGGGCGCCGTCAGGCTCAGGAAAGGGGCAGGCAAGCCAGGTCTGGAGGAGGGCGAGGCACTGACACAATACTAAAGGCTTCAGGGTTTACTCTGAGAATTTTGTCTTTGTTTTTCTTCAAGACAGGGTTTCTCTGTAGCTTTGGAGCCTGTCCTGGAACTAGCTCTTGTAAACCAGGCTGGCCTCAAACTCACAGAGATCCGTCTGCCTCTGCCTCCTGAATTAAAAGTAGGCACTTACTCTGAGATTTTTTAAACCACTGAGCAATGAGTGTTTTTCAAAAAAGAATTATAATCTAATCTATTTAGCAGGGCCCTTCTGGCTGCTATGTTCTAAACATGGGGACTTACATAGTAAAAAGACTTCCAGTTCCTGTCATGAAACCACCTTGTACACGGCTACAGGAAGCTGCTATTTGTAAAGCCACAGGCAGGTGCACACACAGGGGACATACACAGCAGGACTCAGAGACCACCATCCTCATGAGAAGAACAAACATGACTCTCCCTTCGCACCGGTCAGCTTCCCCAGGAAGCCAGGACTGTGACTCAGGTTACAAAGACTGAAATCTTTGAAGGGCAAATCAGACAGGATGGAACCACCCAAAAGGAACACAAAAGCTGTCTGCACACTCCCTTCAAGGAGCTGGTATGTTTTCAGGGGACAAGATTGTAAGAAACCAGAAAATGTAACTGGGAGGGTAAATACAGGAGAAGAAGCTCCAGTACCCTGCTGGGCTCTTCAAATCATGGCCGAGCCACAGACAGGTCCGCACTAGAGGTACAGAGGCAGACGGAGGAGGGGTGCACAAAGCCTGGAGAGATGCGGTTCAGAGTGTCGGCTGGCACTGAAGGCCGTGTGGGACAGCAGATCTGTCCAAAGAATTCACAACCTCCTTGGGTTTGAATTTCCTCAGATTCATCAAAGGTTTTATTCTAAATACCCAAAATCATCAAAACTTGAGATGGGGACAGAGGGACAAATGGCGGAAACTAAACGGTGAGGAGATAGAAGGAAGGAAAAGAACAAATGTAGACACAAATCCATGACTAGAGTCACCAGACAGAAATATTAAAATAACTAAACATGGTCACAAATCACAAGAGAAAGATGGACAAATAGACGGTACAATAAAGACAGATAATCAAAGGATATTCAGAACTGAGAAATACAGGATCTGATGTAAAAGCCCTCTGGGTAGTTTTCACACCAGACTAAGAACTGGAGGCAGAGCCCAGCAAACACATGAAAACTAAAGCTCAGAGACAAGGACCGGAAACAGCTGTTCTGTGCCTTGTGTACTATGACGTCAAAACACCTAGCAGCTCTAATTAGAGGCAAAAGCAAGGACGAGAAATCAAAATACAAAAATATCTGAAGAAGTTGTTCCAAACTGGAAAACACTTGAAGTCACATATTTTAAAAAACTTTAGGAAAGGGGGAGAAGACAATATCATACCAAGTGTAACAGCCAAATGGCTGAAAACAATGAGAAACCAGTCATTAAAGCATTCAAAAATTAAACCCATTAAGACAGGGGTCTGCAAACCTCTATAAAGGGACAGATAATAAATATTCTAGCCTTTAACAGCCACCCCATCTCTAATGTAATACCCATCTCTACTGCAGCATGAAACAGCCATAAATAATGCATAAATAATCAGACATGGCTATGTCTGAATAAGAGTTACTGAGAGGGGCAGGCCTTACCTAACAATGACAGCACACTTCAGAAGCTATTATATAATAGTAGGAGATAATAGATAATGGAATTATTTAAAGAGCTAGATTATTCAACATGGGACATATAATTCTAGTACTGAAATACTACATATCTAATTTGATGACAGCAGTATTGACACTGATGTGAAAAAATAACCATTGTCAGTTGCTGGGGGAACTTGGTATAACCCACCTGGAAGCTAACTCAGCAAAATAATTTAATATTCAATAAACTTTGACTTAAAATTCTATCACTAAAAAATTTTCCTATAACCAGGCATGGTACCACAATCCTTTAATCCCAGCATTTGGCAGGTAGAAGCAGGTCAACTCTGTGAATTCGAGGTCAGCCTGGTCTACAAAGCAAGCTCTAGGAGAGCCAGGATTGTTAACACAGAGAAACCCTGTCTCAGACAAAAACAGAAACAAAACACAAAGTTTCCAATAAGCAGCTAAACTCTCACAAGTGTGTATGCAGAAGTGTATACTGCAGAAGTGCTCATCCCTGGCAAAAGTGAAATCAATCAAATGAGTGATTAACTTCAAGGAACACAGTGCTATCTCCAGAACATATTACAAAGAAAGGAAGATACAGAAAGAACGCTGTGTCTGTCTGCATAAGACCCTTTGATTTTTTTCTTCTGAAAAAATAGATAAGAAGTTTTCATTGTGGTTAACTATGGCTGTATGTGAATGGAAGTTATACACCACGTGTTTATAACATACACTTAACTCAGTCCCAGTGTTTTCTGTAACTTACCACTGTACTTTGTTGTCATATTCAGAGAGACAAAGTCAAGATGAAGTATATGTGGATGGCATTATTCCCACATAACCAATAAAGAAACCAGACAGGCCAGGTGGTGGTGGTGCAAGCCTTTAATCCCAGCACTCAGGAGGCAGAGGCAGGTGGATCTGTGAGTTCGAGCCAGCTTGGTCCTCACTAAGCCTCCATTAGTACACCATCATAGAACTGGGATTGGTGAAGCACAGATAAACAAAACATTTTCAAACCCAATCCTGTAAAGAACCATGTAGGAAGTACAAACTCTGTAATTAAGAGTGTTACATGACTTCCTTGCTAATCACATTCTACCATAAGAAAAAAACTTTACTTTTTTTTCTTTTAAACTCTAAATTTAACATAAAGAAAACTGATTGCTGGAACCATAGTAAACACTGATTGTAATTATTCTCAACAGCAGTCTGAGATGTCTGTGATATACTCCTGCATAAGTCAAAATACACTTTATTTTTACTGATATACTTGGGCTGTATTTGGTTAACATTAGTTCATGTAGATTCATCAGCTCACAATTAATTAGTATTACAGAATAGTGTATTCCATCCAAACAATTCATCTTTGTTGGCTCACATGCCTCACTGCTCCTGGCAGGCCACCAGGATGATGGGCACGGTGCCCCAGTAGCAGATGGGTATAAACACAGGCTTGCCAAGCAGTCAGCTGGTGCACCAAGTCTGAGTATCAGTACTCACTCTTCCTCCAAGAAATTCATGAACTCTATGAGAGTAAATGTAAGTTTTCTACAACTGTGTTAGTAAGATATGCCAATTCAAAGCCAGATTAATTTAAAAACTATTTTTTTAAAGCAAACATGTTTCCAAGGCCACTGAAGGAAAGTTTCCCATCTGATGTGTTGGATCAGCCTTCTGTGTAGGGAACTAGAGTGATAGATACGCAATCTCTACTGAGATAAGCTCGGCCCTGAAGCCCTTGAAAAAATGTGTTCACATGGGGACACTTTCAAGCTGGACAAGTTCTATGGAGTTGCATCACGTGTGTTCTTACAATACTGAATTCTACCCTTGGGAGAGTTGGCTCCGAGATCTGGAGCAGAAATGGACAACACAAAACTGGGAGTGCTATGGTATTGACTATCAACTACTTACAGCTATTAGTAAATACTAGCAGTTTATGTTGAATGAGTTACAGTCTATATCAGTTCATAATGGAGTGCTACCCTCATCCCTACTTCATACCCAAGGAATCCAGGGGCCAAGAGCGGTAAGCAGCCTGCCACGTACATTAGCCACTCTGCCAGCAACCAGCTTTCACACAGGCAGACCAGCTGCCGAGTGGGCTTGCCTGAGGAACAGGCCTTCCTAACTCAAAAGCTCACCAGAAGCCATGTACTTGTTGTGATCCTTTCTTACAGATATGGCCTCTGTACTAAATCTTAAACACAATGCATTAATTGTCTGTGTAGAATCAACCTCCACAGCTTCTCCAGACTGAATTCTCTGTTCTTGGTCTTCCAAGTGAGCACCAATCCTCTTCCCTCCCCAATGATGGCTTCACTAAGAGTCCACACTGGCCTTTTCACATACCACACGCTGGTCACTCAGTGGTGTCCAGCATCATTTCAAATGGTAACTAGCGAATGGCAATCACCAGCCTGCGGGCGAGACTACATCTACCAAGCTGAAGGCCTAAAGAATGCTCATCTATCAGCTGAAACTCATGAGATCCAAAACAGAACTCAACACCTTCCTACCTCACTCCAGGCTTGCTCAAACATCATATCCACTATGCTGGGCCAATTCAGTACCCAACATCTCTAAAATAAATATCATTAAATTAATCACTCCTCTACTTAGAATTCTTTGCCAGCTCCTTACTGTGCAAACTGTCATGATAAGGTCCAACACTCAGCATAGAGTGCCACGGGATCAGTGAGACAGGCGCTGGCTACCTCATCCTTCTCACCAATCCTTCATTCCTCCCAGCTCTGGGCTCTGCTCAAACTGAACTTTTTCATGTTCCCCAACGAGCTCTAAATCACTGCCTATAAACCAGTAGTACCCCTTGGATGTTCTGTCATAAAAAAACACCTGTACTGTACCACTACCCAATGTGGTAACCGCTAGTCAGAGTCCTACAGTCTCGTTCCAGCGGGAATGAGAAACTGAGTCTTTTATTTCAATTACAGTTAAATAATTCCATTTGGCTAGCAGCCATAATGAGCAGCACAGCTTTGAAGCTGTGTCTATTTGGTTCCCTCTGCCAGCTACTGACAGGTATATGAGCAAAGTCTTCGCAAGACCTCCCATCTAACAATCGTCAACACTCATTCTTTCTTTATCATTAATAAGGTCTCAATCTATGTGTGTGTGTGTGTGTGTGTGTGTGTGTGTATTCTTATTTGCATGCCACAGTTGTTTACTCTGTCATGTGAGTGCTTGTGTGTGTCCACTATCTAAAAACCATATTTCTCAGAACCAAGTCCCATCCTGGAAGAGGAATCCAAGCCTCTAGGAGTTAACTGACTGTTTCTGGGCATCCAGGTGGGGCTTACTTTAGAGCTGCTGTCCACCTCCTAGGTGTCCTGTGAAGAAAGGGCATCACTCCTACAGTTCTCCTTCTATCCCATCAGTGCTTTTCTCTCCCATCAGCCGCTTCGATAAACAAGCACATAACATCCCTTGACATGACCTGTCTCTCCAGGCACTGCGTTTTTTTGCTCCCTGTCCTAGAATACACATTAACTACAATTTCTCATCTTTCTCAAGTCCATTCAGACCTGTCACTACACCTAAAATATTGGTCAAGATTACCCAAGTTCTCCACACCAACAAACTCAAACTCACCTCTCAGTGGTCACTTTCCTCAACCTGTCCTTATGCTCTGACCCCATGACCCCAAAAATGCCCAGCACTTAGTATGCCAGCTTTTTCTTTTCCTACCCATTCTCTACCCAACCCTGTGGCACTTCCCTTTTCTCTAGCCTCATTTCTCCCTTACGCTCCAGATCCAGACTTACAGCTCCAGCTGCCTATTTCCTACCTCTACTTCCATTCCTAACACAATATTATCTCAATCTTAACATACAGAAGTCCCTAGTCCCTCAGAGCTTGGTTTTGTCTGTCTGCTTGTTGTCTTTATATAGGCTCCTTCATTGTATTCAAGAGCAATTCTAAACTTCCACTGCGCAGACAGAAGAGCTCAGGTCCATCCCTGCTGTATCTTTTTCTTACACATTTATTGTAGCTAAAGCATCAGCAACTCCATCAACATGTGGTCGATGTTGTGGGATATTACATATCTCTTTGCTGATCTCTCATCTCAGACCTCTAAATGACAGCTGGTTTAGGAGTCTTTAAGGTCTTTTAAAAAATAAACAGGAGTAGGGCAGTGGTGGCGCACACCTTTAATCCTAGCACTTAGGAGGCAGAGGCAGGTGGATCTCTGTGAGTTTGGGGCCAGCATGGTCTACAAAGTGAGTTCCAGGACAACCAGGACTGCTACATTAAAAAAAAAAAACCCTTTCTCAAAGAACCAAAAAATAAAAAATAAATAAATAAAAATAAACAGGGCCATCCCATTCCTTTCCTCAAAACCCTCAATGGCATTCCTTCTCTTTCAGGGTAAAAATCCAAGTCTTTACAAGGCCCTCTGAAAGCTGGCCTTCATCCTGCACCCCAACTTTTACCTCTTCTTATCTCATCTTCTAATTTATTTACTGTTCCTTCTGTGCTTACTCCAGCCATGCTGGCCTCTCACTTGATCTTCACACGGGTCAGAAATTCTCCTGCCTTGATGCCTAAGCAATTTACGCCTTGTGGATAGCAGACACCACATGCTGCTTCCTCAGCTTCTGCGTGCGTGTGCTCCTGGACTTTTCCTGGCTCTGCACTGGACACTCCAGCCCCTCACTCTGAACTATCCTTCACTCCTTCTACTGCATTCTTTACCATAGATGATCTCGCGGGGACTTGCTTAGTGCACATCTTCTCCAGCTAGAAGAATAAAGTCGAGGGCAGTCGCTTATTCACGGTTTCCTCCTCGGTATTAACAACAGTGCCTGGAGCCAGAGACGGCTCAGAGGGTGAAGACATATGCCCCAAGCCTGCCAATCTGAGTGCCATCCCTGGAACCCATGAGGGAAAGAAGAGAACCAATTCCCAAAAGCTGTACACTGATTCCAACATGGAATGACAAAGAGAGGGAGAAAGGGAAGGAAGACTATTTTAAAGAGCAATACCTAGCATTCCTATGTACTGAATCAAAAAATTACTTGTAAAATTTATTAGTTATTGAAATATGCCAGAGTCTGCTCCACCACAGTCAGCTATGGTAGCTGGAGGTAGGCAAAAGGTTCAAGGAAATGGCAGATAAAAGAAATTGAGACAGAAAACACAGAATAAATTCGGAAAGTCTGTTGGTAAATACCAACCAGCCCTAAGTTTATTTCAGAGCTTGCTTATACACAGATTAAAGGCAGAACAAAGAGCAGTGCAGTCAGTAAGTCACCTCCCTGCACTGTCCTGGGGAGAAAGCACAGGCAGGCTCGCCATCTATCCTGTGAGTCCTGCTAGCAGCGCGCAGTTTCTTAGTCTTACTGGACGAGCCTCAGGATGCCTTCACCAGCCTGTGTCCTAATAGATAATGTGTTCTTCCCACGGGCTTCACCAGAACTTTCTCACAGCTCTCAAGAAGACTGCAACAAACAAGCTTGAACTCAAATGACTTTTAAGTCAGAACAGACTCCAGAGGGAAACTGAGTCACTTGTGGGCCACCATGACATACATCTGTCACACAACTGACACTGAACAGTTAGCCATTCTAAATACACACTTTGCCTAAAACTCCCCAGTGGATTTGGCACAATAAACTTCAAACCCTTATTCTGGAGCCCGGCACAATCTGGCCCCGCCCTGCACTCCACTCCTTGCCGCCATTCTGCCCTCATGTTGAACCAATTTCTTCCCCTCTTCAAGACCATATTCTTAACCCACGCCAAGAGTAAAGATGATGGTGTCTGCACACCATGGCTTTGGAAGCAGCCTCATTTACAGTCTCCCCTTGTTTCGCCTCCATGCCAACCCACTCCAGACACTGACCTTCTATCAGCAATACAAGCACTCAGCCCATCAGTGAGCAGACATTCGCTACAAACTGTCTGTTTGTGTGGATCTGTGAACTTGCTGCGGCTGATATGCTAAATGTCTTCCCTAAATACACCCAGCACTGTTCATAATATGAAATACAGGAAATCATTTCCTCTCTGATTACTCTACTTGGGGCTCTTCACTTTAAATTTTCCATTTGGACTGGGGACAATTTGTTTTTGTCAGCGGCTCATATACACCAGCGTGATGCTGTCATATGATTTTACTACGACACATTTGTCATTCTGGGAGTGTAACTTTAGCGTAGGGTTTTTTAAAAAGAACATTCCAGGGAACCATCTGTCTGCTTTTTGTTGTTGCTAATGTTTAAGCACATTCCTTCGAGTAGCAAAAGATGCTCAAAGTTCCAAGTGTTCCTGAGACAACACCATCTCACAGTTTATAATCCGACAAGCTCTAAGTTTCTCAGACAACACTATCTCACAGCCCATAATCTGACAAGCCAGAAATGTAAGGATGTGGACTTTCAGCAGTGTTGGTGATCCTAAAGGGTCCTACTGATATAGGGGTGAACAGCTCCCTGGCTGAGCTCTGTTAAGTCAGGGCTGATTCTCCACCAAGAACGAGCTAGGTGAAGCAGAACAAGAGGGGATGCTTCAGAAAGTAGGACCTGCTTACAGGCATGTTTCATCAAATTTTTATTACTTACATTTAGTTCAGAATATATTTGGAGAATTAAATTATATTAATAGGTGCCATTCGATAGCTACATCACACAGGAAAGGTGAGGATTCAACACAATTTAAAGGTAAGTATATGCCCATATTACTGTCAGGAGACAAATGACTACAGTCTACAGCGGAAACACCGTGAGCTGGGAGTACAACCCATGGCAGACCACAAGTTTAACATGTACAAGACCCTGGGTCAAATCACAGCACCAAGACAAACACAAGGGAATATATACGCAATAATCCCAAGTTTGTAATAAAATATGCCTTTGAAAAGTATGAGAGAGACTTAAAAATCTTGACTGACATGACAATTCCAAGTTAAGTAAACCTAACACAGCCAAGACAAAAGCAATGTCATGAAGAGAAGGGCTATCCTGAAACAATACACAATTAACTTAAGGTGACACCGTAGCAAGACCAGACCACAGGAGGAGTCACATTACCCATTACCCTCCCCTTTTAGGGTGCAGGGATCAAACCATGGGTGCAACATCCCTAGCCACTCTGTCTCCTCTCTCTCCGTGTGTGTGTGTGTGTGTGTGTGTGTGTGTGTGTGTGCACATATGTGCAAGTGCCCCAATTAGTCAAAGGGATGTCAAATAGCTGGAGGTGGAGTTGCAGACAGTTGGGAACGGCCAGGTGGGTACTGGGCACTGAACTGCAATTCTCTGTAAGAGCAGCAAGCGCTCCTAACTCTCCCCAAGTCTTCACTTCTGAACAGCACAAGTTAATTAAACAGTAGGAGTTTGTTTAATCTGAATCCCCGAACAGAGTAAAAGGATCTGAAAGTGCCTGTCGGGCAAAATTAAGAACCAAAAAAGATACCTTCCTGGTCCACTTCACATAAATTATGCCATTTAATATTACAATGTGTACAGTCTCTAGGTCAGTGTTTCTCAACATGTGGGTCGCAATCCCTCTGGAGGTCAAATGACCCTTTCACAAGGGTCACATCAGAGATCCTGCATATCAAATATTTACATTATGATTCATAACAGTAGCAAAATTACAATTATAAATTTAGCAACAAAAATGATTTTATGGTTGGAGTCACCACAACTGTATTGAAGGGTGGTAGCATTAGGAAGGTGAGAACCACTGCTCTAGGAAATGTGCAACGAATATCCACTGAGTTTCCAGAATCTTAAGCACACAGAATTACTGAATAATGAAAAACACATCCATTAGAAATACCAGAGTAAGAAGAAAGAAGACTAAGCTCTTACTACTGGAACCATACAGAAGCATTTAATAAGAAATAAAAACATGATACATACAGATCACAATAAACTATGAATGGAAATGAAACAATCACATAAACACATTTACGGGCTCATATTGTGATACAGTGACGCCTTTTCGGTTATGTCAAAATCATCGTTTACTATTAGAGAAGTACTGACACCTAGAACTGGCTTATTTTGAAAAACATTTTTAAGGCCCTCCTCTAAACAGACATCTCATTTGGTATCTACTGCCTTCTAGAAAGACAGGAAAAGTGGCAGATACACAGCTGGACCTGCGACAACTTCATACAAACCAGCTGTGTGTGACTCCACTCAGCAGCAGTGAGAAGCACTGGGACTAAAGACTAGAGGGACAAAGGAATCTCCAAAGTAGGTTCTATAAAGCTGATAATGCGATGAAAACACACTAATGTAATACACCCACATCAGGAAAGCATGCAGCCAGTCCTTTAGTGTCTCTAAAACCTGCACTGTGGATCTAAAGTACTCCACTCCAATGTCAGCAGACGGTTTAGACTGTCCCCTTCCAGTGCAGCTCAGTAGGAGATGGACTGCTAAACTCCTGGTTGTTAATCTTTACTAAATGCAAGGGCCTCTGCAGCCTTCCTTCTAGTCACTCTCCTGATTCTTCAATCAGCCCTACATGGGTTTCAGCCACACAGCCCATTGTCTAGCAAACCCTCCCTGGGTGGTTCAACCAGCCCCACGCTTTCCTATCGGCAGCCCAGAACCTGATGTCCAATTGGCTCTCATCTGAACAGGGACCTTTTCCTACAGCTCTCCTGGTTTCTACATCCCTGGTCTACACAACTCTCGCTTCCATCCAGGTGGCAAAGTCTCCTCAGACCTATGATCCAACAGGAACACTTCAGTGAGGCTCTCACCAAGCTTCTTACGTTAGTTTAGATTCCAGTTTAGAAATCATCTGGGCATGATGGCTCGTGCTTGTAATCTCAGCACTAAGGGGGGCTGACGAAAAAGGGCTGCTTTGAGCTTGGGGCTAATCCTACTTCAAAATTAATAAATAGACAGACAGACAGATAAAAAGGAAGAGGAGGAAGGGATAGGGGAGGGAAAGAAGGAAGAGGGAGGAATGAGGAGAGAAGAGGAGGAAAGAGAGATGAAGGTTTTCTTTCAAATACACTGTCTCACAGAAAACTCCCAGAACCGGGGCGGTGGTAGCACACGCCTTTAAGCCCAGCACTCCAGAGACAGAAGCAGGGGGATCTCTGTGAGTCTGAGGCCAGTCTGGTCTACAGAGCTAGTTCCAGGACAGACAAACCCTGTCTTAAAAGACCAAAAAGTAAAATAAAAAAAAAAAAGAGGAAGGAAGGAAGGAAGGAAGGAAGGAAGGAAGGAAGGAAGGAAGGAAGGAAGGAAGGGAAAAAATTCCAAGAAAGAAAGAAAGAAAGAAAGAAAGAAAGAAAGAAAGAAAGAAAGAAGAAAAAAGGAAGGAAGGAAGGAAGGAAGGAAGGAAGGAAGGAAGGAAGGAAGGAAGGAAGGAAGGACAGGAAAAAATTCCAAGAAAGAAAAAAAGAAAGAAAGAAAGAGAGAGAGAGAGAGAGAGAGAGAGAGAGAGAGAGAGAGAGAAAGAGAGAGAGAAAGAAAGAGGAAAAAATTCCAAGAACAGGCAAGGATTAATCACACCCTTTCTAGAAACAAGGAAACTGAAATTTGAGAAAATCAGCCAAGTTGAACAAGAAACACTATTACTGAAAAGCATTTCCTTAAACCTAGTGTCCTGTCTCCTGTGACGCTAAGGGGAGGAGACTCAGGAACCTTGTGCTCTGGTGTTACCAGCATCACACATTTACAATCATGCTCTTTCTACTCAACTGACAAGGGAAAGAGAGGAGCTGGATGACAACCCAACTAGTTAGCTAAAAGGAGTCAGCTCTAGTATCCTGTGGTGATCTGAATGAGAATGGCCCCACAGGCTCATGCATTCAAATGCTTGGTCCCAGTTAGTGCGACTGTCTGGGAAAGTGATGTGGGAGTGTCATATATCAATCTGTTGATTTCATTGGTTAAGCAATAAAGAAACTGCTTGGCCCTGATAGGTTAAAACATAGGTGGGAGGAGTAAACAGAACAGAATGCTGGGAGGAAGAGGAAGTGAGTTCAGACTTGACAGCTCTGCTCTCTGGAGCAGAGACGCCATGCTCCTCTCTCCCGGGCATTCCCACAAACAGATTCGGGGGGGGGGGGATGGATAAAAATGTAATGATATAGTCAAGACACCAGAAAAGTCCTGCACTGGGAAAGTCAGGAAGATGATGGTGTCCTGTGTCTCTAGTCCTAACAGCTGAGAGGCATATTACCTACGGCAATGCTCTACAGGGCCGTATACCCAAACCTGGAAATGAAGAACACCAGCGACTCCCTGTTGACTAGTATGCTATAAAATAATTAACTGTCAAGGAGTCTGTAAGATGAAGAAAGGGAGACTAGAGGGATATTATCACTACATGGAATGCTGTATGATACCAGACTAGATCCCATCCTGATGAAAAACATCATAAGAGAAAGGAAAGGGCAAGCTGGACTGTACACTGTCCTGTATCAATATCAAACTTCTTGGTCATGTTCGTAATTAGGATTGCATAAGGGACTGCTTTTATTAACAAAAACATACACTAAAGTTTTAAGGCTAAAGGGTGTGATTTAAACAACTCAATCCCATGGTTCAGAAGATAGCAATTCATGTGCATGTGTGTGCATGTGTGTATACATGTGTGTGCATGTTATGTATACATGTGTGTGCATGTGAAGGGGAAGGGAGGGGTACGCAGCACAGCAACTCTTGTTTTAATTGATGATTCTGGACTAGCGAGACAGCTGAGTGGCTAAGAGCACATGCTGAGCTTGCAGAAGACTCAAGTTTGATTTTCAGCACATTAGGTAGCTCCCAACAACCTGTTCCAGAGATCTAATGCCTTCTTTTGGCCTCCATGGGAACTACACAAACCCACACAATGAGACATATAACTAAATAGTAAAAAATTAAAAATTAACCAGGCAGTGGTTACTCACGCCTTTAATCCCAGTACTTGGGAGGCAGAGGCAGGTGGATCTCTATGAGTTAGAGGCCAGCATGGTCAACAGAGGGAGTTCCAGGACAACTAGGGCTATTGCATATATTACACAGAGAAACCCTGCCTCGGAAAAACAAAAGAAAAAAAAATAAAATAAAAATTATACTTGGTGACGCTACAAAGAGCGGTCGTCCTTACAAATGCCGATGAGAAAGACCTAAGATGATTTTAGAGTTAAAAACAAAAACACAAGAAGCGATTTCAAAGTGATCTAATGAAAAGCAGATCTAATGAAAATGGGTGTGCTGGTCACACCTGTAAATACAAGCACTCAAGAGTCTAAGGCAGAAGGATTACAAGTTTGAGGGCAGCCTGGGCTTCATAGTGAGATCTTGTCTCAAAAGACACTTTTCTTTTAAAGGAGAACTCAGGAAGATTAAGTGGCTGCTTGAAAAACAGGAGCCTGTTGTTTCTGCTAACTAACTCCACTAGACTGCAGCTCAGCAGCCAAAGTGCCACAAGTCTGACAGTTTCAAGGTCACATTGTGTCTAAGACTCCGAACTTTTCAGAGTTTTCAACTTCTGGTGAGCTATATGAATTCCCTAATAAAAAACAACAGCATATCCAAACACATGAGAGAAGAAACTGAGGTTGGAATGTCGGGTTTCAAATTCAGACAGCTGTGTGCCCTTGGGCAAATGAACCACTGGACTACAAGTTCCTCACCCTTCAAGTGGAACAAGAGAAGTACCTGGTAACCGTCCACTAAGGACGGCGGGCTGGGGATGCAGCTGGCTCTAGGCAAGACCCCAGCAGACACACACTGACCGTGGTATCTATGAGTACCCAAGTGCACAGCACTCAGTGTTAACGCTTTTGAGTTCAACTCTAACGTCAACTACAATGTAGAGCCATATGTTCTTCCCAGGCCAGGCCCAAACTTTATATAATCTAAAAGAAAAGAGGAAAAAAAAACCCCGAGATGCTATCAAATCAGAAAAGTAGATTACCTGTATACAAGTCACATGCAAATTCAACAACCAAAACATTGTGCTGAGAAAAATATGGAGTTAGAATAAGTTCCTTGTTGGCTCAGTCAGTCACCTAAAGGCACACAATGACAGATGAGATCCACTATTTTTTAAACTTTCCTATCCTGGAAATAATGAACACAAAGATAAATAATATGCTATCTACAAGATCTCAGTCAATAGAGTCAAAACGTAATCTCAATTTCAGCTACTAGCACTTTGTAGTCTACCCAATTGTTTCAAATTTTTAATTATAAAATTAATTAGTATTGAAGTTCACACCCACAATTTCAGCACCAGTGAGGAAGAGGCAGGAGGATGGCCAGTTTCAGTTTGAGACCAGCCTAAGCTAACAGAACAAGACTGCCTTGAACCACCTTCCCCCAAATTCTTAAATTACACCCTCCTAACCCCTGCAAAACACTCAGCCCAGTTACTCTGCCTTACATTGACACAATCTAGTGATAGTCTATTATGTTTCACCACTTTGTGTAACAATAAAGAGATCAAAAATAAGACAAGAGTGGGCTGGCATGGTGCTGCACACACTGGGGAGGCAGAGGCAGGTGGATTCCTCTAACTTCCAGGCCAGCTGGCTCTACATAGTGAAACTTTGTCAGAAAAAAAGACTATTAAACAAAGGGGGACTAAGAATTAAACAAAGTTGTCATAATTCTGTACATTTATACGCAGCCCAATTCCACCCCGCCAAAACGTAAAAATTAAACTAAAAATCAAACCGCTAAGGATGTTTTCAATTCTGGGTGGTATCTGACATGAACCCTTATTACCTTCTTACAAAAATAAGTCTACACTGGTTATTATTTATTTTTTAAATTCGCACTATTTGTGAATTAGGACAGATTCACAACGACATTCTATTTAAATATTATCTCAATGTTTTAGGGGGCGGGGCGGGGAGTTAGTACCCTTGGGCAAAGATCAAGTTAAACCGCCAAAAGGTGACAAAAAGCAGTTTTGTCATTCATTCAGAACCTCAAACCACCGCTTAATCCCTATATAGCAGGGTCCAAAAAGCAGCAGCATTCCCACACCCAACCCCATCTCCCCAAATACTCTCTTCACCTTAAATAAGTGACTTCCTCGAAGTCTGACCCCAGAGACCTTCAATTCACTAGAAGTTCAAAATTCAAAAGTCCTGTGCCCAGCCCAGATCAACGCAGTCAACGGTTTGGGAAGTGGGACCTGAGCTCACCAACTGGTTCTCTTTTCCTCCCCGAGTAAAGTTTGAAAACCACCAGCGCCGCCTTTCACGCCCCAGATGTCCCCCTAAAAAGCCCTGCACCCCGCGGGGCCACCCCACCCAGTCGCCACCCCACCCACCCACCCACCAGAGCAGCCGGGCGTCCCCGCAGGGTCCCCGCACCCCGAGCCCGGGTCCTCACTTCTTCCAATCACTGCTGAAGAGGCCGAAGGCGCCCGAGGGAGAGATGGTCGAGGTGGCCTCCTGCCCCAGCTCCGCCGCCTCCCCTCCTCCCGACTGCTCGTTGTAGGCGAAACTGTTGCTGGACATAGCGGCGGTAGCGGCGAGCGGGCGGCTGCGGCCGAGAGTTCTCTCCGAGGGGGGGGATGGAGTCTCGAGGACACCGAACCAAACTAGTTCAAGCACCAAGGGGCGCGCGCCGGCGCTTCCGGGCTCGTCACCGCTCCGGCCGACCTGGCGGCCCACCCCCCTGCGCGTGCGCACTGCGCCTGTCGGGGCCGGCGCCTGCCGCTCCCGGTACGCTGCACCCGGGACCTACAGCCAGTTTTCCACCGAGTTAGGGTGGTGGGCTTGTAAATACTGGGTTTGAAGCCCTTGGATGAGTTTTGCTGGAGGAACTCTCTCTGATCCTCCAGGGTTCTTTGCTTCACCCCTGCTGTCCCCTGATCGCTCCCCGATTCTTCCAGAAAAAGTGCCTTGCACTCTCTAGATCAACTCCGCTTCAGCAGTCACGAGCTCTCTGCCCTCGGGCTGATTTCCGCTCCTCGCCCAGCCGGCGTGGCCTGAGTGTCATTCTAGACTTGAAAGCTCCTCCTCCAGAGCGTGGTTTGCGGGCTCTGCACAGGGCCAGTCTTGCCCCGGCAAGCGTTGGCTAGGTGTCTGGGAGTCTGAGGCTCCCACCTGAAGCTCCAGGCGTGCGTCCTGCCGGGAGCAGAGCCTCCACAGGCAGCGGGGGGTGCCTGACCTCTGGGCTCCGCCTGCTTAACACTTGGCCTAGACAGCCAGGTGGGAAAAACCTCAGGCAACTTTCCTGGGGAACCAGCCCCGAAGAGGCGTCTCTGATGACTACTGTCCCTTGCCATACTTTACCTACACCCGCGGACAGAAGGAACCTGGAGTCTGCCATGGCAGTCAGCCACCAAAACCCAAGGATAGCGACCCAGGCAAACACCAACTAGGGTCCCCCCAAGGATCCTCTATTTGACCGAAAGTCGAGTATTTCTGGGAAAACATGCTAAGAAGGAGAGGAACATTCGGCTCCAAATTGATCAAAATTTCCTTTCCGGATATATAATGTTAGAGCATCTGAAATATGCTGCTTCCCAGTATTGATGATATTAATAGATTTGTAGAATCTTGCCAACAGCTGATCACCCATGATAATACATAGCTAAGTGTTGTATGACTCTTATACCCTAGGCACTATTTTAAGTGATACGCATGGATTAATTCATTCACTAGGGAAAGACACTAGGCTTTGGTTACTTTATCTGTCAAGTATGGAAACCGATGTACACATCTTCACTACAGAAGAGACCTGAGTGTATAATTTCTTCATCTTAGAGTATGTACACTTGTACTAGACATTCTAAAACGTTCTCCAGTATCCTAGCATGTTACCCCAATGCTTCGTATTAGAGGGTTTCCTCACAGCTCATAATTTTGTCATAAATGTGATATTGTGGATATTATTTATGTCATAATTTTTGTATTCATGTCGATAATGGGTGTAGGTATCTCTCGTGTTATTATTCCATGTGCTTTTTATTTTCTTGAAAATACACATGAACATATTAGTCCGATTTATCTTGACTAGTTCATTTGCATACGGAAAAGGTTTATGTTGTTTTCAGAGGCAGGGTCTCACTCTGTAGTCCTGCCTGGCTTTGAACTTGCAACCCCTCCTACCTTAGCCTTCCATGCTGTGACTCTAGCCATGCAGCCGCACACCCCACTTGAAAAGGGCTTATACTCCAGTGTTCCATTATTTTACAAGATACTTTGTTTTAATACGTAGGGTTTTACTTTTGTTTTCAGTTTCTTATAGAAACCGGAATCACCAGTTCAGGGATGGCACCGCCTGCAGTGCATTGGACCTCCCCACCCCCCATCAATCACTAATTAAGGAAAATGCCTGCAGGCTTGCCTGCCTACAGCCCAGTCTTAGGCAAGGATTTTCTCAACTGAGGATCCATCCTCTCCAGTGACTGTGGCTTGTGTCAAGCTGACATGAACAAGCCAGAACACCATGAAAAGTCGAGGAAGTTGACAAGGAGAGATTTAGAGCTCTTAACCTACCTAATTTTAGGATTGTCTATTTATACAGAAAGAGTAAAATAGTGTACTTCATATGCTAACGTCTAGTGTTCCGCCTTCTCCAGAATGTAAAACTTCTGTATAGCCCTAAGTTGTTTAAGGAAAGAAGGAAGGAAGGAAGGAAGGAAGGAAGGAAGGAAGGAAGGAAGGAAGGAAGGAAAAAAAAAAAACTTTAAATACTGTCCAGAAGAAATGCTTGTGAAAGAACCAGTGACCTAAGAATTCCCAAGATACGTCAGGTTTTTCTCCTACAACCATGTAAAATGTCTATATATATTATTGTGAGATAAACTACGTTTATTGCAAGAAAATTATTTATATATTATTGTGAGATAAACTACGTTTATTGCAAGAAAGTTATTTTTCCATAGTTTTTTTCTGTAATACTTAACAACACCTTTACAAAATGTGCTTTTCATTTCTTTTCCCCTAAACCACATTGCTAACAGATGGTGAGTTGATGCCTGGCAGTTTTGGCACACACCTTTAGTCCCAGTACTGGGGAGGCAGAGGCAGGTGGCTCTCTGTGAATTCAAGGCCAGCCTGGGCTACATAGGAATACCCTGCAGATCTCAAAAAAAAAAAAAAAAAAGTTTGGTGTATTGTTGAACTTGTTATTTAAACATAAAATGTCAGGACCATGTATGAGTGTGTTTATCCTAATACAGCTTACTTTCTTCTCTTCATATTCTATTAGCTCACTCTCTCTTCCTCTCTCATATGCCATACACAGCTACCTTGTTTTAAATATCTATACAATATTTAATTTTGCTGAGGGAAAAATTCTTAGTTTGCCCAAACTTTTGTCAACTGTCTACTTCTGATGGGCCTATCTCTCACTTCTTTGTAAAGCTCTTTTTACCAAGAATACTCTGCCTTCCATAATTAATTAAAATTGTTCGTCCCCACCCACCATGAGCTGCCTGTCTGCCATCAGCAGGAAGTCTGTTTTATTTGTCCAGCTAGACTTCTGTCCCTAGACTTGATGCCAAACACTTCTCCAAACACTGCTTTGAATCACCACTATTTATCCTTGCTACATTCAAAAAGGGATCCCTAGTTAGAGGCCCCTTTCCCATTGTTACAGCTCTATTCCACTTTCAGTTCTGTCTAGCCCTAGTTAAGAACACGTTATCTAACAGACACTACCAAATGTCGAGCTCACAGTAGAGGACCGTTTGTGGCCCACATTCCTTTGACTCAACATTCCCTTTCCAACAATGCACACCATACAACTGATGTTTGCTAATCTGTTTGGTAAAAGGAACCAATCTCAGTGTTGTTTAAAATCAGCACTCACTTCCTAGGGAAGTGATAAAACTCACTGTTCAAGTATGAAATTCTTGAGGCCACATGGTGACACTTGTGATTTTACATAGGAAAGCAGGGTTTCTCGGGGGAACAGACTGCAGTGGTGACCACAAATGTGGCAAAGCAAGAGCAATGAAATTATTCAACACTGTGATTTTATCTTTTATTAAAGATGCAAACTTGAAAAGTGCTTAAGTGGATTATTTATTTTGTTCATTTGCAAGCAAACTATACAGATAATGCATGTTAATTTTATTTTGTATAAGTTATAAAGTGAAAAAGTAGTTAGAAATCTGAATAAGCTAACTATAGAAAGAATTAGAAATTATTTGCCAAAAGTCTACCTCCAAAGGGTGGAGTAAGAGCTCAGGGACTAACAATGCTTGCTGCACAAGCTCAAGGACCAGAGTTCATATCCCAGCACCCACATGCCAAGCCGAATGTGGAGCACATACACATGGTCCCAGCTCTGAGATATGCAGAGGAAGAAATTGGGACTGGCTGGTTTCAAGCTGATAAAACACTAGGTTCAGGTTTAGAAAAGACTTGCTGCCAAAAGATTAGGCAGAGAGTGATAAAGAAGAATACCCAGCTCCCTTTTCTGCCTTGTATGCACTTCTAAGTGTGCATACAAGAACATAGGAGTATACTCCATAAACACACTCCACACACACATTCCACACACACTCCACACACACACACTCCATACACACTCCACACACACTCCACACACACTCCACACACACACTCCACACACACTCACACACACTCCACACACACACCCACACCACTCCACACACACACTCACACTCCACACACACTCACACACACCTCCACACACACACTCCACACACACTCCACAACACTCCACACACACACTCCACACACACTCCACACACACTCCACACACAATCCACACACACACTCCACACACACACTCACACACACCACACATCCACACACACCCACACACACTCCAACACACACTCACACAAACACTCCACACACACTCCACACACACACTCCACACACACTCCACACACACACTCCACACACACACTCCACACACACTCCACACACACTCCACACACACTCCACACACACACTCCACACACACACTCCACAACACACTCCACACACACTCCCACACACTCCACACACACTCCACACACACACTCCACACACACACTCCACACACCTCCACACACACTCCACACACACACTCCACACACACACTCCACACACACACTCCACACACACACTCCACACACACACCCACACACACTCCACACACACACTCCACACACACACTCCACACACACACTCCACACACACACTCCACACACACCACACTCCACACACACTCACACACACACTCCCACACACACACCACACACACACTCCACACACACACTCCACACACACACTCCACACACACTCCACACACACACTCCCACACACACTCCACACACACTCCAACTCCACACACACTCCACACAGACACTCACACACACACTCCACAACACACTCCACACACACCTCCACACACACACTCCACACACACTCCACCCACAACTCCACACACACACTCCACACACACTCCACCACACACTCCACACACACTCACACACACTCCACACACACTCCACACACACACTCCACACACACACTCCACACACACTCCACACACACTCCACACACACACTCCACACACACACTCACAACACACTCCACACACACACTCCACACACACTCCACACACACTCCACACACACTCCACACACACCCACACACACTACTCCACACACACACTCCACACACACTCACACCAGCACACTCCACACACAACACTCCACACACACACTCCACACACACACTCCACACACACTCCACACACACACTCACACACACACTCCACACACACACTCCACACACACTCCACCCACACACTCCCACACACACTCCACACACACACTCCACACACACTCA